>NC_051848.1:72128081-72434289 GCF_002237135.1 Teleopsis dalmanni | reverse complement strand
ATTTAAATTAATCTTCTATATATATAAAAGAAAGATGTGTTTTTGTTACACCACTTATAACTCAAGAACGGCTGAACCGATTTAGCTGAAAATTGGCAGGGAGGTAGTTTAAGGCCAGGAGAAGGATATAGGCTGAACCGATTTAGCTGAAAATTGGCAGGGAGGTAGTTTAAGGCCAGGAGAAGGACATAGGATACCTGTTTATCCCGTTCACGACAAAGTAGGTTTTGAAATTATCAAATTTTTGATATAAGAAAATATTTTATTGGAATTTTCGAATAGCAAAGAAAGAAATAAAGTACAAACACAAAAATTTATTTTTAATTTTATTGAAGTTCGGCTGACCATACAACGCTGTTTCGAGTATTGCCAAGTACTCTTCATCAGTGGTCTTTAGAAATAATCGAATTTTATTTAATTAGTTTAATATAATTTGTTTAGACTGCAAATGCCAGGCTTAGAACTCGTGCCTGTCAAATTAGAAGCGATGACTAATCGTGTTATCCACAAGAAGTCAAGGCTGCACAAACTTTCAATGCTCAAGTTCCAGGTTTTATTGTCACTTATTTTTATTTAATTAGTGACAACAACCAAAGCACTTGCCGTGCTTTAAATTAGAACGAGCTTAAAAACTACAGCTTTATTTTGGAAACACAAGTTCAACGAATTGAAAGTTTAACTTTTTGGGTTTGCTAATTCTTTATTTCTTTTCAAAGCTACTCTTTTTGTAGAGACATTTTGTAATGCATATTTTTTACTTACTATATGTAAAGCGACCATTCTGGTGCTTTTACAAAGAAGCTATGCTATGTTATTCTAAAAATTCCTCTAAAATTTAATAAAGCTTCTTTGTCCCTATACAAAGTAAGTCTAGCTTAACAGCAATACTAATACTTTATTAAAATATTTTATTAAAATTTAACAGATAGAAATATAACTTAGTTAATGTGTTTTTAAAAGTTGTATTAGATCAATATAAGTTTGTGTTGCAATAAATATCGTTTTTAATCAATAAAACTACCTGGTTGTTGCAAACTCAACAAAATAAATAATTAACAATTTTAATGTATGGTATGGTTGAAAATTTGAGTTTTTAGTTTTTTAATAATGCCGCGACCAAGACGATCGAATCTTTCCCGACAAAGCCGTAATGCAAGAAGAATACGAAATACTGCAAATTTAAGGACTGAAGGTCGAGCGAACAACAGAGGTCAACAAATAGATAATTTGCGATGTGTACTAAAATACACAAATAAATTATGAATGATTAATGTAGGTATTTTTTTTTTTTGTATTTTTTCCAATTAAAAAAAAACTGCTTATTTATTGCCTTTAAGGCGGAACAGAGTTCGCCGGGTCATCTACTAGTATGTATATATATATTACGTGTATATACATATATATGTGTATATATAGGTATGTTCAATAAATAATTAATGCATCTAAAGTACTTAATTACCTTTTGTATCTAATAATCCACCAATTTGCGTTAGATTACAATCTCTCTGAACAATATAGTCGAGCATAGTTGATTCCATAAGAAATGCATAATTACCTTCAATTACACGTTTAATCCCTTCTTCGTAAGTGCTAGTAAAAGAGGATGGTTTTTTATTATCCATATTGCGCCACATTTTTTGGTATGTTTCCATCATTGAATCGCGAAAAAATGTCATAGTAGAACCGCTTTCTAAGGTGCCGTATGAAATCTCTGTTTGACTGGCTAAATCTTCCGCATTTTCAATTGGTGTCGTCATTCGTTCAACAGTTAAAAATGCTGCTAGGTTTGCTGTGTATGATGAGATAATAATAAGAGTAAAAAACCACCATATTGAACTAACGATACGCGTTGAATAAGCCTTTGGATTTATATCTGATCCCTGTTGCATTAGTGTGCCAACAGTAAACCAAAAACTATTTCCTATTGTGAATTGACTATATAGCAAATCGGTGTTCAGGTTACAGTGTTTTGAATTGTGCCACTCGAAAGGTGAAAACTTAGAAACAACATAAATTGTTAGCGATACGATAACATAAGAGGCCAAAACATAGATCCATATATCAAAGGCCAATGGTTTCATAAAAGAAAATAAACGAGGTGGTGGAATTGATGTCACCTGTAAGTATATGTAAAAACTTGATGATGTTACTTAGTAAACTTTAGTAGTAGCAGTACATAAATTCTTTTGAAACGTTAGGTTGGGTTAGGACATCTATGGTATAGGTAAATGCTCGTAATAAAATACAAATTTTTAATCATATTCATAATAACTATTAGAAGTTCTAAATGTTTATTGCAAAAATTTTTTTCTGCTTAAAGCAAATATACACCAAAATTTTAATCAACTTAAGAATAGTAAGGAATATTTCTTAAAAAAAATATAAGAAGCAAAAAAAAGAAACAAAACCCATATTCACTAACTCTAGATTATCACAAATTTTTTTTTTCGAATAATATAAAACCTTCAGAATATTTTAAGTAAGTAAAAACATACGTTGCAAATGTAATACTGCATATGAGTTGCTTTCTAAATTAAATTCATATCGATTACGAAGCAAGCACTAAACTTGCGCACGCAGTCAGTGCTCAACTTAGCTTCAAAATATAGATTATAACAAGCAAAGCAAGTGTAAGCTTGCAATAGTAAATTCAAGTGAAAAAAATTGATATATTATAAATCTTTTATCTATATAAAAAATAATTAAATAAAATATTAATATAACTTCAACATAAAAATAAATGATCTTAAGTTACCTTAAATAAAATACTTATTCCCAAATTCATAAAAGGTTTTGTAAAATCTATGACACTTTCCCGTGCATAAGTGATAGTCATTGACCCAACAGCTAAATCCGCTTTCTGAAAATAATGTTCTTTTAAAACAGTTATTATTTTAATAAAAAATATACAATAAATATATATGTTATCACATACATATGGGTACTCTGTGTAAAAAGAATTCGGAGTTAATAATTTACGAGCATTATACCACAATGTTTATTTTTTTTGCAATTTGGTAGTATTATACTACATTACTATGCAAGTACCATAGGGGTATTCACTCTCTCTTGCAAACTCATTGCAAGGTGCACGAAATGCAAAGATTGTACGAGAATGCAAATAACAACAACAAAATACACGCACAAAATTTCGTGCAATTGCGTGCAATCTTCCAATACTAAAACCTATGTATATTTGATTGCAACAAAACAGAAATGGCAGAAATCAGCTGTTTTGACATTTGTTGCTTCTCATTTTTAAATTTGAATTTGGTAGCGAAAGGTAAGTTGGAATGTGAATTAGTGAACTCCGCGCTAGTGTTTATTAGTGATAGTATTAAGGAAAATTCGTTCCAATTTACTCTAAGCATCTGACGAAAACGGCCTTCATCAAATTCTTGAAGAATGGTAGATCTCCATTGAATAGATTTTGGTACGGGTTGGTGATTTCCGTGATGGTTTACTAAAGTAAACAAAAGGTCTTCATTTAATTGCTCCATCACTTCCCAGTAATTTGCGTCATCTAACAAATAGAAACTATACAGTAGTGAAAACTACATTAACAACATGTTAATACCTTCAATCAAAATATTAAAAGCACTATTTTCAATAAACAAATCTATACATGTTTGTATTTCACTTGTTCGCGGCATTGTTATACTTTTATTTTTCTTTGCTCAATGTGATGCGGCTGCAAAAACAACTGATTTATTTTGATGATGCAATTCTGCAACAGAGGTGTTCTCGCAGTCTTGCAGTTTTTGTATAGCATTCTTACATTTCGTGCTCCCTGCAATGAGTTTACAAGAGAGAGTGAATACCCCTCATATGTTTCCATAATTTGTTCTTTGTATTCATACTCTGAAGTATTTTGCTATGCCCCATTTTGAATAATGAGTTAAATAATAAGTGTACCTTCGTATTTCAAACAAAAAATCTCCTGTGATGTCAAAAACACAAGCATATGAAGCCTACATAGTATTTAAGGAAGATGGAGATGACATATTTAATTTATATCATTCTATCTGAACATCAAAGGCTAAGAATGACGAAGTTCTAGATATAATACAATTGTTGTCGAAAATCTTTGTAAGAGTTTTGAGAAGTGATTCAAGCGGTGGACATATCATTTAGGTCTATTTATAACATTAAGACTAATATATTTAATGAAATGCGTCGCCACACGATTGATGTTAAAGGAACATTTCATTAAAGAGAGAATAAAAAGCCGTGAACTTGAGCGTACCGACACTGTTTAATAGGTTGCACCCAAATTTCGTATAGTAACATAGTACAGTTCTACTTACCTAAAAAAAACAAATTGTGCAGAAGTTTATTATGCTCGTTTTTAAAATTATAAATTTCGAATAGTTTTTATAATGAATGAATGAAAATCATGAAAATCGATTCAAAATTCATAAAAATTAATGTTAAGCTATCTTTCTGTAAAATGGGTCTGTTCGACATTATGGGACGTCATCTCTGCCTGGGAGAGGGTGATTATAAGATCCTGTTCCTGACTGAAATCAGAAAGTTTTTAGCCAAAAACATTCTGACTTTTATTTGTAAGACAGAATTTCATCTTTTTGGTTGCAAATACACTCATACCTATACCGATTTTCGCTGTAAATTGAAAAACCCTTTAACGAAAACAATTTCAACCAAATCAGTTTTAATTTTTTAAAAATTAATGTATAAAGGGTTTTGTTTATTAAAACTGTTTAAATCCGATAAAATATTTTTGTCTTCATAAATTTTAATTTTACTTCAGATATATGTCCAACTTTGTCTGTTTTGTCCTTCTTTCTGTTCCTTTCTATAACAGCTACTGGCTAGATTTAGTACTCGTGATAATTTATTGATGCATTTTTTGTTGGGAACATTTTGAAGAAAAATATTGATTCACTTCTCGAAATAAACTTTCGTCATTGTTTTTGTTGTTACCTCCCTTGATATAGTAAACTGCAGCTCCGTATCAAGTAATGGTTGGGTTACTAACTGGATCAGCTCCTTGTTTGCAAGAAGTTTTCTGTCAGCAACGAGCAATTTAATTCAATCACTTTCTTTCAAATCTTCAAATTTGAAGCTTCCAATTCTTATTGGGTTTCCAAATAATACATTATTATTTGTTTTCAGCCCTTTGAAACACTTTGGTTTTTCTGATTAATGTACTAACAGTTGTTTTAACTTAGACGTCCGAAATCCAAATGTAGACTTTTCAGATTTTAAAATGAAAATTCTTTATCTGCGTTTTCATCCATCCTAAATTTTTCGATCTTCATTTTTAAATTATGCAAATTGTGGCTGTTTTAGAATTTTTGAAATCAACTTTGGCTTGCTTCGGTTTTTCCATCCTCGCTCAATTTTTTTTTTAATTTGAAAAAGAAGGTTTCATCATCTTTGATTAACTTGTAACCGATAATGAAGCTGGGTCTAAAAGTATAACCCAAAAATAAAGCAGCAGTCGATTATATAGGTCGCAGAAGGTGCTAATATATCCGCTAAAGTCAATCAATAGAAGTCAGCATTAAAAGCACATGAGGAAAGATTGTAGGTGTTATTTCTGCAAAGATTGAACAGACGCACAACAATGATGCGCCAGTTCACACTACTTAAAAAACGTGTAACTTTCTTGTTGTCTCAGGGGTTAAATATATTCGTTACGCACCATATTCTCTGGACCTGGAGGAGGCGTCTTCGACAATAATGAGGAGACAACTAATACAGTGAATTTGGAAGAGACTCCAATTTTCAGATCTGAATACAAATAAATGTATGAATATGAATAATATGATATGAATACAAATAAGGGTAAAAAATCAAAATTGATGAATAAAAGAGTTAGGAAATTAAAATTGGGTTTTTCAATTTTTTTTTAGCCAACTAAGTAAAATTTTGTTAGCCCTCTGATATATTATTTGGCATAACAGTTTTCAAAACTTTTTTATGAGTTTTTATTCGTCTTCAATTTATAACAAATAGAAACATTTTTTTTTCTTAAACATATGATAGTTTTGTATTATTGTAAACGAAGTTTTAACTTCACAAATTTTTTTTTTAGTAAATTCAAATGTCATACTGATGTCAGATTAAAAGCGTTAAGAACCCTTTGTATGTGAATCTTATATATTCGCTTTCGCTTACATATTTCATTAATTGCCAAACTATGCCATTCCATTCCCCAGTATTTGGATCTTTTGCTCCATATTTGCGATCAGGTACTAAGTCTAAGATATAATCAAACCCAACATGACGCGATATTTGTTTTAAAATATCCACACAAAATCCATAAAATCTCTCATTTCCTGTAAAATTTTTACCATAGTGCATCATAACATAGGGAGTTTCCTAAAGAAAAAAACATTAAAAGTCATAGCATAATATATTTGCTTAAATATATATTGTTAATTGTACATAAAATTTTAATGAACTTAATAAAGAGATTACGAAAAGTAGTGAACCACAACAACATAAATTCTTTTAATATATTATTTTTATTACTTTAATTTTTGGCTGATAACACAGCTGTTTCGAGTATTGCTAAATACTCATCATCAGTGGTCTTTGAAATAATTCTTGTATTTAATTATACGTAATTATTCGTGCCAGGAATCGAACTCGTGTCCTGCCAAATTTGAAGCTCAGAGTCAACGCTCTTTAACCAACGGACCCAAAGCCGTACTTGACTTTTATGTTCGCACATTTTTCTGGAGTTTTTTTAATTGACTGTGAAAGTTTTATTAACAAATTCACTTTTTGTGTTTATGTTAGAAAGAAATCATAAACCAGCTGTAGAATATTTGAATTAATTAATTATATTTTTATTTTTCATTGTTCAATTTCAATACTTTTCTTTTGTAGAGGCATAATTTATTGCATGCGTTTATTTTTTTCTTATGCATAGAACCTAATCTGGGAACGTATTACGGAGAAAAGTTCCAAGTTCGAACATACAAGTCAAGTACGACTATGGATCAGATTATATACTATTATTCTATATGTATTTAGATGTGCATTATAAACAGTAAAACT
The DNA here is from genome assembly GCF_002237135.1 of Teleopsis dalmanni. Classification (NCBI taxonomy): domain Eukaryota; kingdom Metazoa; phylum Arthropoda; class Insecta; order Diptera; family Diopsidae; genus Teleopsis; species Teleopsis dalmanni. The sequence goes on along the minus strand of NC_051848.1, from coordinate 72,427,257 downwards.
AATTAATTAGTTTATCAAACTAAGTAACTAATTTTCAAATTAATACATTCAAGCCCTTTTTTTATTTTTTTTATTATATTTAAACAAAGTGTAGAGTTTAAATTAACAACAATTTGTCACATTGACTAATAAGAGATTTTTTAATTAATATTACAAGTAATGTTACTTATCTAAGCTGAGCACATAGATCTGAGCTAGTCAGGAAGGTTATTAGGTCATATTCATGCCCTATGACAAGAACTCTATTTCCAAAAGAACTTTAATTTTATTCTTCTGAAGAACTGTTTTGATCTTTCAAATACCGTCAAATGTCCAACATAATCAACAGTGTCCGGATACATATATTGGTTTAATTGTCGATATAATACTATAGCGAGTTATATATGACTGTCAGGAATCGAACCCTATAAAATTTGAATCATAGTCTCGCGTATTACCAAAACATACAAAGTCAAAGTGCACTTATTTTGTTTAATTTAATTTATTTAAACGAAAACTTCATTCGTTAACAACAATTGCACTTCTTCGATATAGCAAATTTACTTTATTATCATAAAACATGTTTTTAAACTTTGTAAATTTTTTTACTAATTTGATATTCAATTGACTTCAATGCTTTGTAACAGCACTAAAAACGTATTAAGTTATTTTCTAAAAATATATAAATAAAATAAAAATTTTCTTAAAAGATGAATAAGCGTACAATAACATTTTATACATTTTGAGATTGATTTGTTTTCCTTAAATCGTCTTTTAATTTCCTTTTGAAAGGTTATATATTAGATTAGATTATGGTGTGATACACCATGGTCTTAAGTATTGGTTGAAAGTTATTGATTATATTTTTGATACTACTGATAATTTTACATTGTTTACTGTTATCTGTTAGTGAAGATTTTTAATAATAGCGTTTTCGATTGGTAAATCTGGATTTAATTTAGATTAATAAATAAATAAACTAATTGAATTAAAATGCTCAAACTAATTTTTTAAGTTTAAGTTTAATGGTATTAAGTTGATATATATATCTTCATCTGAAGTTTCGTCGTCAGCTGACAAGCATTTGCAGTCAATTTGTCATTATTTTGATTTTATTTATTTTTTCAAAACGACAGCTAAATATATAAACCAACAAATTAGGCACATGTGGATACAAATCACATTTTTTGTCTATCTACTTATACTGCTGTTAATTTCAGTGTAATCTTGTCACTCTGGCAAAAAATCTAGAGTGTTGTAAAATAATCTCGAGTGTTATACATTAATCGCGAATGTTTCTATTAAAGTAAAATTAGTGGCTACTGTCGTATTGACGTTAAATCAAATTTATTTTAATGAATTTTAAAAAAAAAATATATATGGTATATTAACTCGAAAATTGAATAATAAATACAGAAAAAGGATATACACAGATTTTGAAAAAAACTTATCTGATTAGATCTAATAAGACATAAAATCTGGCCATTATTCTAAAATAATACGAAAATGCCCTTTTCTTAGAAAATGTCTTGATTCATTTTAAAGTCTATGCAAGACTTGTAATTCGCGCATAAAAGAAAGCATCATGTCAGTGGAAACGAATCATTATCTATGCTTGCAATGTATGATTGGCTAGATGACTTGACTCAATTCCAATTTTGTGGACTCTTTCATGGAAAATAAAAAAAAAGATGTTTTAGAGAACATAACAAAAACAACAAATGAAGTTGTTAAAAGGCAAATCGATATTACAATATAATATTTGAAATTGTGCCGTTTTAGGATTAAAAGAATGTGGTCAACTTAAGCCATTTCAAACCATTTCATTATTGTACATTTATATTATCATAGTCAAATGGTTTACTATAGATGGTGGAGAATATAAGGTAACAGCTATATCTAATTCTATATATATACAAATCTGTATTAAAAACTACTAAAACCCAAATTCGATTGTTCAGTTTATTATGCAGCTTTACTATATAATGATTTAATTTTGACCAAATTGGAAAAAATGGGAGAGTAATTTGAGATAAAACAGATATACGAATAAAGTAAAGGAAATTAGATCATTAAACTGATCAAGAAATATATACATAATGGGGTTTACAATGGTTCCTGCAATCAGTTACAAAAACCTTAACATGCCTGAATACCCATTTTACACTTTTATAAAGGATGTAAAAATTGATCATAGAACCAATACATTTTAAACAAAGCACTACTTGGTTCTATTTCTGTACAGGAAGAATGATTGAGCATACTTCTTCATATATTTTGCCAAAATATTGTTCTTATAATTTACGCAAATTAATGTCGAAAAACTTACCAAAATAGTGATAACAACTAATGTTACATTCATAGAACCTGCTTCGAAGAAAAGCGATGGATTTGTTATGTTTAGGAGTTTTTGTGGTGACCACTCCCCCACTTTAACGAAGGAATGCTGTTTAAGTTTTATTAGATCTAATTTAAACTGAATTCGATGGCCCTCCTCAAACTGAATTGGTCCTGATAAACCTCGCCATTCAACCTTAACAAAAAAAAAAAACAAAAAAAAACCCAAATTAAAATTTTTTTATTTGTTAATATAATGTATTAATAAATATTAATATTATATATGTATGTATAAATCAAAAAAACGATTTTGGAGTCCATTTATCAAGCAGTTACTACATTAATAAAAAAAAGAAACTTAACTGTTAACATCACCATTAGGAATAATGCGTAAATTAGAATTAGCACTAACTCAAATCAATATCAATATTAAAATCTTTATGCTTTTTACTGCAATAGGAAGACATATACATATTTACAAATTTGTTTTTACTAAATGAGAATCATAAAGGGCCCATTAGACAGCAACGTTCGTTGTCAACGCGCGCTTGCCATTACACAAACAATTTTTTAACAATTTTTAAAACACGCCCAAGATAAAACAACAAATATACTAAAAAATCGCTCTCACAAGAGAATTTTTTTCTCCTACTTTTCTCCTACTTTGTGAAATGCGAAATTTGTTTGTGTAATAGTAACATTTGAAATTTTAAGAAATGTGTTGACGAAAATCAAAACATTTTGATATTTCTTCAAACATGCTCGTGTTTTTGCATATACAGTCGGATTTGGTCGGCATGCAAAATTTTATTTATTTTGAGAAATGGAAGCGTAAACATCGTTTAAATGCACGCATGATTTGTCGTTAGGATGCGATGCTTTGCAAATATGAATGAATTTAATTTTAAATATTTGTATTTTCTACCTAGGTAAAATTTTTTAATTTCCAAAACATTTTATTAAGAAGAATTAAAATATTAATAACCTTGGGCTAAAAAAAAATAACCAAACATTAAATTACAATAAAAATTTTGTTTTAAATATTAATTGCATTGTGCACCTACGGAAAATTTGTTATTAAAAAATACCAAAAAAAAAAATTAAATTATATAAAATATAATATATATAAAAATAAATATATAAATTGAAATCATAAAAATAAATATAAAAATATATAAATTAAAATTATAAATTAAATGTAAAACATCATTTTTCGTAAGGAAATTACGCATAGCAGCCGCTGTTGACACTTCAGCGATTGCTTTAATACTGATGAGTGAACAAATTTTGCATTGTTTGCTGGAGGCGTGTTTAAAAAATTGTTGGTAAATTTAATGTGTAATGGAGAGAGAAGACTTCGTGTGTTTGTCAACGCGCGTTGATGTCTAAAGGCCACTTAAGTCCAATTTAGCAAGTATTTTGCAACCAGAGCTGTGCAATAAAGATTAATTTTGTAATTAGATTACCCAAAATTACCATAATTAATAATTATAATTATATAATTAAGCACTAAAATGCACTAAAAGTGCAATCTCGATTGATAAACTTACTCTAGATTTATAAACGGCATAGGTGTATTACTACGTTTAAAATAAAAAGATCGATATCACCAATCTATAAATAATATAAAATTTTGAATATCACGATCATAGACTGCAGATTAATAATTGGAAAACCTCAGAGTAGTGAATTACTAAACCTCAGAATTAGTCTATAAGTTGGATCTACAGTTTTTAATAGAACTGCAATCTACGCCTGTGTCTGACCTGTGGGTCCACATACTTTAACAAATTATGGATGCAAGTTGTTAGAAATTATCACATCATTATTTTAATTTATTTATTTAAAATTGTATCTGTATTTTTAGGAAGTAATAGTACAATTTGTATTATGCAGTTTTCGTGATTTAATCAAAATTATGAATGTTTGCTCTGTCGTCACATTAAGCTAGTATAAGTTTTTCGATTTAATCTGAAAATCATTAGACCTTGACACACCTATTTCGCTTTTGTATTGCGATGCCGATATAATTTTGCTTTGTATTTTTGACAGTATTCAGCTACAACTTCTGTAACTTTTCCAAGACCGTTGTGGATATGTTCCATTTAAAGATATCATAGAACACCGGTAATTTAACTAAGTAATGCATTTTGAACTTTCTGTATGTTGTTGGTATTAGAGCACCATACCGAGCTTCATAGTTTAATGCGATAGAACAAGATGTATGGATTAAGTAGAGAAATGTTGCGGGTAAGATTCTTTAAGGAGTTTTAGTCTTTATATAAATTTCTCTTAGATTAAAAGAAATGCGTTTCAACTACAATTTTCTAGTTGCTATATATTGGAAGAAAAGTTTATGTGCACTTTGTTTTCTATTATGTATTAGGCCCTCATAAACCACGTCTAAGAATACAGTAGAGACATACTTTTTTGTCTTGAAACGCAATGAAAATTTCTTTAGCAAATTTAAATCTAATCTTTGGCAATCCCAATAGTTGTATAATCTATTCTTACAAAAAATTGGAGATAAGTTATAATATGTCTTCGGGTTATTATAGGTATAATATTCGACAGCAACATTTTTCTAAAAATTTTATTTAATTGAGGCCCAAGACTTAGAGATCTACATGATGACGGCAGAATTAAGTCCTTTCTTGACTTTGCAATCATCAAGTATGCTGAAAAAGTTCAATTGGATATTCAACGATTATATCCAATTTTAAGTAGGAAATCTATTGCTTTGGTATTAGATTAAAAGCCGATTTTAAGGTATTCTGTTAAAATGCAACCTTTATCTTTGTCACTAATAGCCCAAGATTGGTCATGTTTTCTAAGCGGTGGATGATTTTAGATTGATGGTATACGTGTTTTTACTGTCTTTCATAAGGAAAAATTATTTTCTTTCATTGGCCAATGCCCTCGATATTAATTGTTCAACGCCCTTGAATAATTATCACTGCATAGTGTCCTTTTTAGGTCTTTTGATGCTTTACTTAGTCTTTATTTTCCGCTCTAAGATCAAAATTTTTGCCATTTTCCTCTGGTTGGCAATAAGGCTACCAATGTTAGACTAACATATTTTTTGTTAAAGGGCTACTAAGTTTCATCAGATATTTTAGTTAATAAAAGAGTTATCAGAATATAATTCGTAAGAAGGTTTAGCAATTATATCTTTACATTTGAAACCTTCGATGACCTTTAAGTCGATTAAATGTGAAGGTTTTCGATTATCTGACACCCAGTAGGTATCCCAAAAGAAACATATCACGAACATTACTAAGTTCTGCATATAATTCAAAGCTTAAGGTGATACCAACCTTGAAGCCCCAAAAGTGTATTTCGCATTATAATCACCGGTAACAATAAATTTATGATCGAGGTCATTAAAAAATTGTTAAGTATTAACTGCAAATCAAGCTGAATATAAGATTTCTAAGAATATAATCTATGTTCTCAAATAGAAGTAGCTTATAGATATTTTTAAGTGTTTTGGAAGTTCGTTATGGTGGATTGTGTTTTTAATGACTATGAACTTAGCTATTAGACTTTGATTTTTGATTGTGCTTTGCATCAAATTGGTTATCATGTTTTGCATGACGTTTATAAAATGTTTGATCTTTTGGATAAAAAATATGAATTAGAGGTCTTAGTAGGGGCTGGAATTTGCATATATTATATGCTGCGCTTATGGTTTTATTGGTTGCAGTCATGTCCTGGATTTTTTGGTATCATTTAAAAATAAAATATACAAAAGCTTGTTTATTGACCTGAAAAACTATATGAGACGTAAATACCGCGTTATTAATTTGAAAAACTATATAAGACGTGAACACCATCTAATTGACTTGAAAGGTCTAAACTAAATACCACCTTAAAGACTCGTGAGATTTTAACGAATCTAAACATGAGTGATTTGCCTTATTTCATTGTGCTAATTTCTCCCTTTCACAGATGAGGACTAGTGCCTCTAAGATCTTCTTCATGTAACTCGTTCAGCGGTTTTTAAGATACATACAAATATTTTATTGCAAGATCATTATTACCTGAAGACCTATATCTTACAATAATCGGCAAATATACTAGCGGTATTCACTCTGTCTTCCAAAGTCATTCTAAGGAACACGAATTGCAAGAATACTATACTAAAATTGCAAGAGTGCGAGAACACCTCTATTGCAGAATTGCAACATCAAAATTGAACAGCTGTTTTTGCAGCATACCACATCTACATAAGAAGCAACAATTGTCAAAACAGCAGTTTATTTCCCTTTTTTGTTTTGCTACAGGCATATATAGTATACGTGGATGGTTTAGGTATAGGAAGATTGCAAGCAATTGCAAGAAAATATGTGCGTGTATTTTTTGATGTTCATTGCAATCTCGTGCAATCTGTGCGTTTCGTGCATCTCGCAATAAGTTTATAAGCCAGAGTGAATATCTCTATTGCAGTAAGATCGATGAGTAATCTTCAAAAAATCTGGTATAAAATATTTTGCAATTCTTCTTCATAAATGTTGACAGTTTGTATTATAAAATAGACTATATTACTGCAGCTCGATATAATGATTTAATACCCGATAAAATTTGTTTGTTCTTAGAAATGTTTCAGCTTTATAAATAAATATATGTGTATGTATTATATTTATCGAAATCTAAGGAATTAGCTTGGTTAAACGGACATATGTATGTATGTATATTTTATATCGTAATTATTCCTCATGGTGCATAGGAGCAAAATATTTATGGTAAGGAGATAGTATTCTAATAGATGTGATAGGTAAGAAAGTTGCTTATGGAGCCTTGTAAGCACAATTTAAATTTACGACTGGTATAGATTAGAGAATTTTAAATATGAAAGAACTGTCATGCGCAGAGGAAAGTTATGCTTAAATAAAGTGTAAATTTATTTTCATAAAGTGGGATCATTTATTTTTAATTTAACATAAAGAATACTAGGACTTATTTATAAATATCTTACTTATGTTCATATTTACCGAGTTGATATAATTTATAAGACTTAGACCTCCGTTCCAAGGTTTCCCTTCTTCACAGGAGACATTATGTATGAGAACTTTTTGCGATTGCTTCAAAGTTTGCAGTGCGATTGCGAAAACGTAGACGGAGTCGTAAATCATTGCCGGTTCAGACTGTTGAGTAAAATTTGTAATTTATTAATAAAATGAGGACAATATGTTACAACAACAATGCAGATACAATTTACAACCCTTATTTTGGGCATAGTGTGAACAAGTCAAGCGTTACTGTTTAAAGGTAGAAAAATGCAAAATAAAATTTGTTAATCCTCCTGGATGAATTAGTATTCAACACAAAGATTTGTTAAATCGTTTTGCAACTCGTGTTTACTCAGCGGGAATTTGTGCAAAGGGAAACAATTATGAGAACAGATATTGCATATGACTACAGTGACTTCTAATTAAAAGGCACTTGTTTGAGACCTTATGACTTAAACCATAATCAGGCATAGCTTACCAAGAATCATGTTTGAATAAATGTAGGTACAGTACTATGATAAATATGACATTGTCTGGGTTTCCCATTTCTGATTCCACAAAAATATATACGCGTATATCAGTAAATATTAGCAAACTCTCTAGTAAGTTAAAATGGATTAGATCCGTAAAAAGAATCGTTGAAAGTTCTAAGCACCTACGTAAGCACATAGTTTATGGTATCCCTTACAGTATCTCACAACTGCATGTTCGAAAAAAGAATCATCGAAAAAATATTAAGACTTGGGTAGAAAAATAGGCCTGCAATAAGAATTTAAAAAAACTATTCTATAACTGACAATGTTTTTTCTATTAACTACGATTCTTAAAGATTTTTTATAACGGATACTAAAAATTTATATTTAGAGACTTAAGAAGGTATATGATTTTCACAACTTAGCAATATTAATATCTCGAAGAAAATAATAAAAATTCTGTAGACTCTCTATGACTGGAATAGCTATTAAATAGTTAAGTCGAATTTAAGTGTGGAATATAGTTTCCTTTTTAGCCTACATATATTTGATATACATATCTACGGAATATGATCAATATCCTCCCGCTGAGTGCAACCAGGTTACGAGCTAAGAAAGTTTTTGTATTTGATGCTTTGCTTTTGTACCGCCAAATCTGGATTTTACAGATAAGTATTTCAAACAGGTGGAAAGAAGCAAAAGTTGATAAGTGAATCCTAAGCGGTGCGGTGATACAAGTAGATAAAAATTTCAACATATCACCGTAAGATTCACATAAAACATTCGTTAAATATTTTAAAAAAGTAAAAAAAATTAAAAAAAAATGGCAGTAAGTAAGGTACAAATAATAGAGCAAGAAATCAATTTGAACGGCAAGCATATCAAAGCGTTACTAGATTCTCCTACAAGTTAAGCTAAATTATTCAAAAAAACAAGCCTGACACTCTGTAGATTATAAGAGAAGATATCATCCATTAATGCTTGCGGTCGAATTTTACAAGATATAAGATAATACTACTGAGGTAAAATTAAACGATTTCTACATAAATGTTATATCATTACAAATTGCTATTAGCCTTAGCTTTGAAAAAAACTTTAATAGATGAAATCATAACAACCTATTAACCTAGGAATATAATCGAACTAAAGATGAAGGGATGAATGTATTGCATATATTCCTGTATATAATGAATAACGATTAATGCATAGAAAACTATGAAGAAAACCGGACAAACCAACACCTCACAACCCAGCCAACATAAACGATCGCCAAACGATAATAATCGCCACAGAATGATAACTTATTACTCGCATAGATTATTATTTGGCAATTTTTTGAAACTTAATTTATTCTCTAATGTTTTTCTTACTGAAAATCGTTTTTTCTCAATAACGTTTTATTTATTATTTATTTGTTACATACAAAAAGTAAGTATCAACTCAAATTTATATTAAAAGTATTAAAAGCTCCCAGCAACAATCTTCTAAAATAATTCTTCGCGGTGATTTCGCGAATAATTTGCATTACTCGCGAATGATGGTTTCTTGCGACTCACGGCTGAGGCTGCAAATACTACAGCTGAAACACTATACCGCAAGCTTATCTACGTGTGTTTACATTAACCACGCGATGATATTTTTACTCTTCCCTGATGTTAAATGCTGGCTGGGAATTAAAAATATTGATTGATTTTTTATCATATACAACTATTTTCGTAGCTATGTCCGTAGCACTATTACACCAATAATAGAATTTTAGAAGTGATAAATTCTATAAAGTCATCAAATGCTCGATGTTATGAAATCTTGAAGTAAGTATTCAAATCGTAAACCAAATACTCTATAATTTATACGTATATACCTACAACATGAATCGGAGTATAATTTTTAACAACTTGCTGAGATATATATGAGATAAATATATGTATCTCAGTATATATATGTATATATGAGATACAACTTGTTGTAAGATATCAATACTAGAATAAGAAGTGATAAAACCCTACTACTACTACAAACACTATCTATTACTTTTGGATGATGTTAGGAATGTATTTGATCATAATAATATATAATACTATTTATTTCTTTTAAAAGGTATTTATCATTAACATTTAATGATGTCAATGATATAATACATAAAAATATATCTTTATTAAATTTAACTCTCATTGCGGGGATATATACTTTAATATACAATATAATAAATAATTACGTGAGTTAATTTGCAACGCCATATTGTAAAAGATAATTTAAAAGTTAAAGTGATTTCTTCAGAAAAATTAAAAAAAAATTGAGATCAGATGGTAACTATTTCATCTAGAATCTAACATATATACATATATTATATTGCAAAATTCAACAATAAAGTAAATCTAAATGTAATGAATCATATTTAAATGAAGATCTTAAGATATACTTGCTACATTTAATAATTTAATCTATTATATTACAAATTTTGCATTATATAAAATACCTTAATAGTTCGCAACTTCTGATAATTATCTTTGTCCTTTGGTTTTAGATTGTTGTCATACATTTCCATTTCCTTTAATATTTCTTTGACACCTACATCATCCACATCAACCAATCTAAATGCTGTTATATTAACAAAATTATGTTTAAAATCTTCCAAATCAAAGGTCTCAATGTCAAAGCTAGTAAACAGATAATGGTACTTGTATTCAATCATCTGCATTTGTAAAATCTATAAAAAAGAGAAAAAACTATTGTAAATGCATTATTTAGATCCAAAAAAAAAGTTTGGCAAAAATATTAGCTTTTATTAGTAACATTGAAACTGATTAGATATACATACTAGCCAGGTTTATAATATCATCTATCTCAAATGACATGAATGTCATGAAAACTTAGAATCACAGGAGATCTAAATAAACATTGTATTATAAAGTTCATAAAGATATAAAGATGAAATATAAAATAATACAGGTTCAGTTAGTCTGGATTTATGAATATTAAGAGCTACTGTCGACAGGACAAGGCTTTAATTTTAAATTTTTCTTTCAGAAAACTTTTCTTTCGATGAGTCCTAGTGTTGCTTAATCATTACGTTTTTGTGTTAATACTTCTGTATCATGCAAAAGCATAGATTAAATATGGAACTAATATCCTCAATGATAAAAACTCAAGTCAACAGTAGCGGCAAAAGTAGAGTCTATTGGCAATAGATCGTCTGATCATCATCATTGTTGTTAGTAACGTCGACGATAGGATAGATAAAATCTTTAACAACTTCGGAAGCTATTGTCTACTTTAACCGAGCTATAGGTAATAGAGGTTTTTCGAACAGTAGTAAACTACAACAACAAAAATTCATTTTATATTATTTTAATTAATTGAATTTTTCGCTGATCATACAGCTGTTTCGATTATTGCCAAATACCCATCATCAGTGTACTTGAAATTATTTCTTGTATTTAATTATTCGTAAATAATTTTTTGAGACTGCAAGTACCAAGGATTGAACCAAGGATCGTGCCCTGTCAAATTTGAAGCACAGAATCAGCGTTCATTAGCCAACTGACCCAAATCCGTACTGGATTTTTATATTTGCACTTTTTTCTGGAGTTTTGTTAATTTGTTGTGAAATTTTTTATATAATATATATTATAACGATAAATCAGCTGTAGAATATTTGAACTAATTAATTATATTTTTATTTTTTATTGTTAAATTTCAATACTATTCTGTTCGGCTCAATGTTATTTTACAAAAGCGTATTAGCTTTGCAGTGATACCGAGCTTTCTTATCAGACTATTATTTTTCCCTATCATACTGTTATATTTTGTCTCGTATAAAATAAAATTTTTTGAAATTTTTTTTTAAAATGACTAGCTTACCTTCTTAAGTAGTATTGCTATATTAGATCCGTTAATATCAATAATTAGATTATGTACTTCTTTATTTTTAAATTCATTTAAAACATAAGCGTAGGTTTTTAAGTTAACCTCTCTGACTTGAACTTCTAAATTATGAATCCGCATTACCTCGGAGAGCTGAATAACTCCTATAAAACAAATAAATATATAACTTTATATACAAAATGAACAAACGAATCATAACTTTTTAAAAATATTATTCTACTTTTAACTTTCATAAATCCTTTTTGTCAAGATTTGGATTTATACAAATTCGAACAAATGTTCGAATTATATAAACTGCAAAATAAACAATAAATAAATATATAAACAAAATGAATAAACGAATCATAACTTTTTAAAGATATTATTCTACTTTTAACTTTCATAAATCCTTTTTGTCAAGATTTGGATTTATACAAATTCGAACAAATGAATTATATAAACTGCCTAATTGCAACAAGTTTTTTCTTTCGAAATATTAAAGGAATATTAGTTAATTTGTATAAAGCAAAGTCAAGATATATATATGTGTCCAACTAAATCGATTCTAATTGTGAATTAATTACCATACAAATTAATGCATTGTTAGGACAGTTCTTTAAAGTTCTTTCAACTTTTACAATTCTTCATGCTTTAATTGTTGGTATATTATTGCTGTATATTTTGATCCATTTTTAAGCGTGCCTTCAGGACTAAAGCTATTGTCCTCACGGCATATCTGCATACTCTGCAGAGTCACATTAGCGAATTGTTCTCATATTTATATTTTCTATTCTAAGATAATATTAAAATAAAAGTGCTTATAAATTGAAGATATGAGTTTGCAGTATCATTGAAGCAATATCGTACAGACACTTCAATTAAAGAATTGGAAGTAACATTTTAAAGTACTACGTCTCTATAAAAAATTTAGTAAAAATAATGTTCAGTTTTAAAGTTTTTACTTTTCTAAATGTAATGAAAGATATATGCACCTATTAGTTAAGACATACTAACCATAATCGCTTTCAAAAAGCAGGCCCACTTTAGTCCAGTTGAGATATTGTATGACTTCCAATATTGCTTTGTTTAAAAAAAGTTGTGTTGGATGCAAGCTAATTGAGCTTATGGAATGGAGTATATTACCACTGATTTTTGTTTCTAAATGTGGTATATCGAGTGCATCACAAATAGAGTGTACATGTTGACTAAGTGAAGAATCTGATGGTCCAAATATTGCTCGTACTTCAGATCCAATCTGAACGCACACTAAAAAATATTTTAAAAAAATATATGTAATATTTTTTAAAATATATAATCATTTCTATATTTAAATAATGTTAATGTGATGTGATACCATGTGTAGTATATTAAAACACGTATTTTTGGCAATTATTTAAATATAATTTCCTAAAGAGACATTTTGGCAGTCAAATAATTACAAACATATATGCAATTCACAAATCCAGTAAAAGCATTTTCAGTTTTCCTTTCAGCTGTCTAGTTTCAATAAAAAAAAGGTGTCTGCGGTACCAATTTTTCAAAATAAAAAACTTCTAAACCACAGCACTCTCATGATATCGAATATCTTTCAAAAGAGTCTGGTTTTAGTATTGCACTGAAACAGTTAATTATTAATCGGTTCACAAACACTACCAGAGTTTATAAATGACTAATAAAATAATAATAACTGTTTGTAGAGTCGATATACCCTGAAAAATGATCTGTTAGGTGCTGTTCATGGGCTGAATGAACTGAACTTGTTTAAAAATAAGACTAATCAAAATGTCAGAGTCAACTGAACTTGAAACATAGTCGAGAACAACCAAGTATTTTTATATGGGTTAACATGCTTTGGGTGGTTTTTGTTCTATATGTTCTATATTATGGTATTTGAGAAAATAATGAGTTATTAAAGTAAATGTTAAATGAATCTATGCCTATGAGCCCGAAACTGAATAGCAATCTACTGTTTGGGTCTTTTAAAGTGAACAGAACTCGTTAAAAGTTACATGCGGACGGAGCAAATCCATGTTTTTTCAGAAAAATCGGTCGTAAATGTCGTAACTTTACGATTTAAACAACATAGAACAGTCAATTTGGAGTGGTACACAACCATTTCTTTGGCAAAAGTCTTTGGAGAATTTAGGAAAACGAACCGTCGAAACACATCAGGTCAAACAGAAGTGTTTTTGAGCACTCAAAACGTTGAATTAACGCGCCATGCACCTTACAGACCCGACATGATACCCAACGACTTCTTCTTACTCCGAAAAATTAAGAAAAAAATGCATGGCGAGCGTGTTAGTACGCCTGAACAGTCCGTTTAGAAGATGCTAACTTCAGATTGGCAAAACTATTTCAGAAATTCATCAATCGATTGCAAAAATCTATTGGTTGTCATGGAAAATATTTCGAAAAACAATAAAATCATTTTCACTGTGTTGTCGACTGTGTTGTCATTTCTAGGAGGAAGACTTAAAAGACAGCACTCGTATATATAATTGTGAATATCCAATAAACCAATGAACAAGTCAGTATATTATGATTTATGTGAATTGCAAAATATCTTCTTAAAGATTTAGAGATTTCAATTTTAATCAATACTGTATCTCTTGAAAGAGCAGTCCCTGTATGTCCAGTTTACTGAGTGCATAGTTCACTGTGATATTAGAGTAACCTTTAATAAAAATATAATAGATAAGCGTTCTTTGTTTCAAAAAGAGTCGAGTAAATTGTCGGGCTGTATAAAATAACATCTATTTTAATGAATTTTATTAGTTTCAAATTACTTTTCACCCGTTCATTATATCTGTACTGACGGAGCTTGGAGAAAACGAAAAATTTACGATTACATATTTGTCCATTTGATGGTTAGGAGGTTACTTTTAAAATGGCTATATCAATCTCTGTAAAATATCTGTAAGGGGATATCTTTTTGTTTTTATGAATATAATTGTTGAGAAAAGACATTTTCTCATATGAATTATACTTTTTTGTGTAATTAACTAATCTGTTTTAAAATAAATGTTTGGTTTTTAAACTTATATATAGCAGTTTAAAGTTAAATTATTAAAAATTTTATTTATTATAAAATATAAAATTAAAAACAAATTACCTTTCTGATAAGCATTGAATGATTGCTTTGTGGTTATGTTGTTAATATCATATTTCAATATTGTATTGGGCAAAATTTCCTTATCATTATTTATTCGATGAACTGCGTATTTAAATGCTTTTTCATTAATTTCACTATTGCCGGCTCTAGGAAATAAAGCCCCTGAAATAAGACAAAAGTTTGATAAATGAATATCGAAATGATCGAAATACATTTTCAAAGATAAAAGTTAACTTCAGTTTTACGAAGACAAATATATATAATCCCATGGCGTTGTCGATTGGTAAATATAGGAAAATTTTTTTGATCGAGATTTGTTTTTAGTGCAATTTTGGTAAATCTCGAGCGAAATGCGTAACACTCTAGATTAATTTATAACACTCTAGATTTTTTGCCAGAGTACAAAATTTTGGATTATCCTAAAAATGTTTAATTGGGCAACCAAATTTAAATGATCTAGAGCAAATCTAGATTGAATAAAGATTTACCAATCGAAAGCGCTATTATTAAAAACCATCACTAACAGATAATAGTAAACAATGTAAAATTATCAGTAGAGTCAAAAATATAATCAATAACTTTCAACCAATACTTAAGACCATGGTGTATCACACCATAATCTAATCTAATATATAACCTTCCAAAAGGAAATTAAAAGACGATTTAACGAAAACAAATCAATCTCAAAATGTATCAAATGTTGTTCTACACTTATTCATCTTTCAAGAAAATTTTTATTTTATTTATATATTTTTAGAAAGTTAGCTTAACACATTTTTTAGTGCTGTTACAAAGCATTGAAGTCAATTGAATATCAATTTAGTAAAAAAATTTACAAAGTTTAAAAACATGTTTTATGATAATAAAGTAAATTTGTTATATCGAAGAATGTCGCAGCAAGTGCAATTGTTGTTAACGAATGAAGTTTTCGTTTAAATAAATTAAATTAAACAAAATAAGTGCACTTTGACTTTGTGTGTTTTGGTAATACGCGAGACTATGATTCAAATTTTATAGGGTTCGATTCCTGACAGTCATATATAGTATAGTATAGTATCGCTATAGTATTATATCGACAATTAAACCAATATATGTATCCGGACACTGTTGATTATGTTGGTCAGTATTTACGGTATTTGAAAGATCAAAACAGTTCTTCAGAAGAATAAAATTAAAGTTCTTTTGGAAATAGAATTCTTGTCATAGGGCATGAATATGACCTAATAACCTTTTGAGATGATTCATCTCCTGACTAGCTCAGATCTATGTGCTCACCTTAGATAAGTAACATTACTTGTAATATTAATTAAAAAACCTCTTATTAGTCAATATGACGAATTGTTGTTAATTTAAAATCTACACTTTGTTTAAATATAATAAAAAAATAAAAAAAGGGCATGAATATGTTAATTTGAAAATTAGTTACTTAGTTTAATAAACTAATTAATTAGTTTTACTGTTTATAATGCAATAAAAAAATCTATAATTAATAAGAATTGCTTTTACATACTTCGATACAAATCTACCATAAATTTCATGACTAAAAAAGTTTAAATAATTCCTTATACAAGTCAGACAAAAAATCTTATGCCTTGTCTCAATAGATTCCTTAAGAAATTTTTCCAAACTCAATAAAACACAATTTTTCTATTATTGTATTGATAAAATAAAAATAATTAACTAATTAATAGAGAGGTTTCGAAAAGCAGTGAACTACAGTGAATTTATTTTATATTATTTTAATTAATGGAATTTTTGACTGTTCAGACAGCTGTTGCGAGTATTGCTAAATACCCAACAGCAGTGGTCTTGGAATTATTTCTTATATTTAATTATTCATAAACTATTTTTGTTTTTTTTTAAGAATGCAAGTACGAAGGGTTGAACTCATGCCCTGCCAAATTTAAAACTCAGAGTTAGCGTTCATTAGTCAATTGACCCAAAGCCGTACTTGACTTGTATGTTTTTTTTAATTTGCTTTGAATTTTCATCAATAAAAAATTAAGACAAATAATTGAATTTATTCTATTTTTTTTTTTTTAATTGTTAAATTTTAATACTATTCTTTCTTTTTTCTGAAAAAAAAAATTGATTAGACATTTGTAATATTGCAATCTTGAATTTTAATATGATATAAAATTTAGCAACGAAATTTAAATGAAAGGAATTCTTAGTTTAGAAATGTTTTATTTTATTTTTATATATAAGTATTATATTTATTTAAAAATAGTAATTAAATTATTATTATATACAAATAATGAAATACAGCATAAATCAATAAATTTCGCACATTGATTCCTTTCAGCTGAGGAATTTATTGAAGCATCAGAAAAGCATCAACAAAGCATCGTTGCCATTGTGACTCTTCTGGTATCGATGCCTCTATAACCTGTTGGGATATTAAACGTGCTCTCAACGCAGTCCTTTATCAAAATTTTATTAATCAAATAAAAAAATTATTAATAAAATTATTTGAACTGAAGATATTACTGATAAAATATTAAAATTGTTAAAAAATTTATTTGGACTAAGCTCAAATTAATAGCGTAATAAATTCTTTATCCCTTTCTTTTATTATTATAATTTGTCCGAAAAAGTACCATTCCTTAAGCTAAGGCAACAAAATTTGCAATTGTTTTAAAGCAATTTTTTAAATGTACATATGGTATGTAACTGAGCATATCTCCATTTAAATATTAGTGCTTACGGAAGGCGATACTTCTTCTCTTGGTACTCTGTCAAGAGTATAGAGTAAATACAGTAAAAAACCAACTATGCTCCCTAGGGATGCACCTGCTTGAATGTTTAGGGTTGGAAAAAGTAACTTCTTTAATTGACAATAAATCTTTTTGTTTGTTTTGAACGCAATTTGCACTTAGATTTTGCAATCAAAGGGAAACGTGGTTTTTTAACTAAAATATAAATCAATTATGTTACGCTTAATCAAACACCTTTGGGATAATATTTTATGTGCTTATCAATAAGTGCCAGATTTAACACCGTTGTGTTTAGTCATCCCCCCACTTTTAAATTTTTTTCACTAAACTATTACTTGCTAGAAATTTACTATTAAATAACTAATTTCTATTCGAGCCATCTTAATCAAAATATACTTTAACAAATCATTTTATTTTTAATAATTTATAAATCATTTTAATAATGGAATAAAATCTAGATTATTCCATAAGTTTATGAATCGCCAGCTATTCGTCAATACTTACTTACTTACTTAGTTGGCCATTACAAACGTGAGTTGTCCATGACCGCGTTGAGTAGTCTCCGCCAGTCAGTTCGATTCTTCAATAGAAGAACTAAAATTTCGATGCTATTTTGATATTTAATCTTTTATAAGAATTCTTTTATTTCTTTTTACAAGCAGTTTATAACAAAAATGTTAGTATATTTTTTAACAATAATAAAGTTCTCTGCAAAAAATTTTTATAGAAAATTTATAGCAAAACTAAATCCTCAAAATCTTGAGGCTGATCCATTGGAAGAACGATTAAAAACTACTTAGTAGTCGTCGCAAAAATACAAAATACGGTTTTGAAACATTGCTCAAACAGTTAGTGAAATTAGAAAATTACAGCAAGAACTGCTACCATAATCATCCTATTCACCAGATTTAACTACTCTACCTCTGCATTTTGCCTCTTCTCTTCTCCTAGGAGATATTACTATTATTTTCATTAAATAAAGAAGTAATAACTACAGTAAGATTTTGTTTTCATACCTTCTGTAAAACATTACAGAGATGGAATCTATAATTAATAATTTGTTTATTTGTTTATTCTATAATCTATAATTGATAAATTTTTTATATCAAATCTACTTAAAACAGAAACTTATATGTTACTAGAAAATACGTAGCCTGTAGATGTGCCTAAGTTTCAATACAGTTCCGTACAGTTATTATTATTTTATTTATTATATATTTATAAATATAATCTCATTTCTGGTAAAATGTATCTAATATAATACCTTATTAGAAGCGTTCGGAGAGAAATGAAAAGACAACAACAACAATTTTAGTTAATTTATTGAAATATGGATGACCATACAACACAGTTGCAAGTATTCATCATAAGTGGTCTAAGAAAACATTCGAATTTTTTTTAAATTAGTTTATAGTCCGTATATAATTTGTTTGGACTGCAAGTACCAGCCTTAGAACTCGTGCCTGTCAAACTAGAAGCGATGACTAATTGTGTTTCTTTACAAGTAGCCCAGGGTGCATCAACTTTCAGTGCTCAAATCCAAGTTTTTTGTCACTTTTTAGTTTTTTTTCAGGTGACACTATTCAAAACACACTCGTGCTTTAAATTAAAATGAGCTTATTACCTTATTAATTAGTAATCTTAGGTTTCAGAATTTTTTTTTTAACAGAATATGATATATGATAAAACTTTACCTATATATCTGATATTAATATCAAATTTTTAATAGATTTTTACCCAAAATATTTAAAAAAATAATTATGAATCTGTTTGTGCTACAGTTTAGATTTTATTAAAAGGTGGTAGGAAAAATTGAGATTAATATTTTATTATCTATTGAATAAATTCTATTAAATATTCTATTAAATAGATTTATAATCTATTTACTGACTTTATTTAATATTGTTTAGTTAAAAATTGTAATTGTATTATTTCTTCTTCAGCATATTCATTATATATTAAAGTTTTGCAGTTTAATGTATGTACATATATCCTACTATATATTTCTATATACTATACTATGTATTATATTATACTATTTTATGTATTATAAAATACAATAGTACTACTAGTAGTACATATTATAAAACCTATAACCGTACCAGCCAAAATTTTCGTTTTCCCTCGAAAGACGTATATTACCCGAAATCTCTTCAATGAGCTAAAGCCCGTTTTGGTTTTAGTTTGGTGTGCAGTAGCGGATTAAGGAATTTATTACTGAATATCGATGTAAAAAATTCGATTTAGTACTATTAGTTATAATTTTAAAGCAGTAATCTAGTAATCATCGACACACTTGTGTTATTTCCACTCTGAACAAACGTAGTGCTTTTTTGATGGCAGTTCTATAGTACCGTATTTTTAAGATGCAAAAAATTTTTTGAACCATACCAAACTCTTATACTCAACTGAACTCTTTGATATTTTCTATAGTATTCACCGAATTCGAAGGTCTATAGCATCAAGCCTCTTGGATATAATGTTAAAAGCATTTGAAAGATTTGTTAATTATTTAAAAAAATGATGAAGTTATTAGCATTTAACTGCACTGAAGGGAAGTCTTACAATTGCAATGACATTACACATATCGATTTTACTGAAATAACTTTTTTATTTAAACAAATAATACATTTAATGAACTAATTATAAATATTAATACTTTCACAATAAATATTATAATAAAAAACATACCAATTTTTATTATCGACGGTAAGGTTAATATTGAAATTATTTGTGATAACACGCACCATAAAAACAAAATATACACTAGGGCAGAAGACATTATTAAGTCAGTTTTAATATTATTTATCAAACTTTAAAACTTTTGTTAAAATAAGTGTTAATATAATCTTTGAATTAAGCATTTCAGCACTAGAAATATTTATTGAAATAAACTTAATAATTATTTGAAATAATCTTCTTAGGTGGTATGTGCTCACTTTGACGTAAGGAAAATAAATATAAAAACAAACTGAAATTATTCACCACTGATCAGTGTTGCAGTTTACCTTATTTTATTTTTTTTTAATGTTTGCGTACTCGAAGTATTGTAAATCACCGGCAGTTAAAAATTAATTTCGAAACACATTATTAACCCGTAAAGATTAAAAGTAATCGAATAAAATGCTGGTTATTGATTAGAGGCTGAAAAATAAGTAAAATGTTTTTATTCCATTTTTTAATAATAATTAAAATAATTAATAGGATTTTCTTCATATTATTTGCAATCTCAAAATAGTCTTAAATAATACTCTCAAAGAGACCCTTTTATTTTTAAAACAATTTCCATGCCAATGGGAGTCGAATAACATGCAAATTACGGTCTTTACAATTTTTTTATATTTATATTTTAAATAAAAATATATCGATAATTCAAAACATTATTACCTGTTCATAACATTTTCGTATGAAAGGAAGGAAGTAAAACGAAAGGAAATTGTACGAGTAATTATCATATCATTTTACATTTTCTTTTTAAGACAATATATCATTCATATCATTTTAAAACTTGGAACTTAAGCATTGAAAGTTTGTGCAGCCTTGGCTACTTGTGGTAAAACACGACTAGTCGTCGCTTCTAGTTTGACTGGCACGAATTCTAAGCCTGGAACTTACAATCTAAACACTTCAATATTTCCTAAGACCACTGATGATGAGTACTTGCCAATACTCGAAACAGCGTTATATGGTCAGCCAAATTTTAATCAATTAACTAAATTTGTTGTTGTCTTTCCATTTCCTTTCGAACCTTTCTAACTTTTAAATAGATCCGTTAAGAGCTTTCGGTAAGAAAAAATTTACATTTTAATTTACATTTTTTTTTGTTAATTTTTACTGAAATTCAGACTATTGCATAAAAGAAAAGTAAATTATTAAATATTTTATTTTTATTTTTATTTTTTTCGTTAAAGTAATATGAAATAAATTTGAATGCTGTAATATTGTCATCATTTCAGTTTCAAGATAAGCGAGAATATATTTAAAATCCAAACAAAATAGACTTGCGCACCTTAGCCATCCCATATACCACAATCTCCTTTAAATCCAAAGTTAAAAATGTGATATGCTCTCAGAAAGGTGTTGTACAGAGCTTGAAAGAAGAAAAGAATAGTAAGCATAACATTGTTTTAATTTAAAAACTATTAAGAATATTAACATAGATGAAGAATTACTAACCAATTTCATTCCTCAAAAAGTGATTTGGATTTTGTTTGCAATCAAAGAATTATACAAATAACTTGTCTAGGGCTGAACTCGCTGATTGTTCAAATAAGTTAAATTCACATCTAAATTTAAAAACATATTTTTAATAATCACAAAATTGACTTGCCCTTCAGACCAGTGTCAGAATCCCAATATTAGTAAAATATATAGATTGGATTTCTGTGGTTTGCATCAACATAAGCACCTTTCATTCCCCTGATCTGAAAATAAATATAAACATTGAAAATGAATTACAAATTACAAATTATTAAAGTCAGATAATGTTCACATTTTATAACCCATTTTAATAATATATTTACTTGTGATTTGAAGTGTTCTGGTATTGCCATGTTAGAGCAGCTTGAGTATTCACAGATTCCAAGATATGAATCGAGCACTTTGAATCTTTGAATGACTGATATTATTTAATTTGTATAACAGCACATGCTCGAACACCATTTAATGTAGCTTGGTATATTCAAGTATTTGACATACTCGAACAGCTTGAATAATATTTCTAGCTGTATTAATTAGGCTTCAATAACTAATGAAGGGTCTCAATGAAAAACAGTACGAGGAAATCTTCAATTTAAAATAAAATACAGCTCACAGCTCTGTGTCAAGAAATATTAACTGTGATGATATTTTTATATTTCAATTAAATTGATCTCTTACGAATTAAGGAATAACAATTGAGCTTCGGGCTGCCGAAAACCTAATTCACATTTACAGGTCTGGATCAAAGGCTACAAGTAAATCTTCATAGACCGTTGGTAAGATGGAAAAGAGAGCTGGTTCTTTCTTGACGGCATATGGATTACAATATATGAGATGGCAAGCAATTGCTGTAAATAAAAATCAGTATTTATGTTATTATTGTAAGGTCTAATTTAACGGGCAGTAACCCGACGGGCTCGGATAGCAAAGAAAAGATAAGGACAAAAATTTTATTTCATTTATTGAAATTTGGCTGACCATACAACGCTGTGTCGAGTATTGCCAACTACTCATCAGTAATCATCAGTGGTCTTGTCTTGTCCATGTCTTTTTTTTTGCTATTCGAATGTGTCTAATTTCGAAATGTTGGATTCGAAGATTCATTTTTCAATTCACAATACAAGAAGAAGAACGCTATATATATACTAACGGACCTATTCTGTGCACTTTATAAAATTGTCAAACATTGACACTTGTCAAAATTGACTGCTGTTAAGGTTTCGGTATTCTGTGACATAAATAAAAAGCTCTTTTCCTTGTTAGTTGTCAATATCTCAAATGCTGTTGACAACTATAAAAATATGCTCTTTTTAAGCATTTTTTATTATTTGCATGCATGACAAATATTCTTAACTAAAATATACGCTCCTTACAAGCATTTTTTTTATTGTGATTTGAATGCATGAAAAATGCTTTCGACAATTTAAAATATATGCTCTTTTTTACGAACAATTACGAACAGTTACGAACAATTACGAACAGTTTTATATTCAAAACACTTTACACTATAGTGTGGTGAGAAGCATTAGGTACTTGAGCTTTGAAATTTGTCAAGATGTGTCCAGAATACCAAAAATCTTACTGCTTTATAAAAGTCAAAAATTTTATTAAAGAATTTGATAAATTTGTCAAGTGCACAGAATAGGTCCGTTAATATACATACTTTATTAAAAACGTAATAAAGTTTATATGTGAATATTTTAAAAACAAAACTAAAAATAAATAATCGTGCAAACTAATTAATATAGTAATGATTCTTACCATTTCCTAGTTCATTTCATAATATTTACGTTTTTTTCCTCTGCGATGTGTGCCCTCTGCGTTATTTGGCACCTCCGCATCCTTTGGGACGACATAGTAGTGATTCTTCTGGGTTTGTGTTAGAACTGACCAGATTTGAAGAGCGCCTTGTAAAACATCTATACGGTCTAACTGCGGATTGAGGGAACTATATTCTTTTATAAAATTATCCAGAGGTGTGTTATTATCCATTTTATATTAAATATAATAAAATTTTAGTAGGAATACAAAACAATTTTTAAAAAATAAAATTAAATTTTCTATAAAATATAAGAATGTTAAATTGTAACTGTTTTATCACAGTACTTTTTTTACATTATTTGACTACTGAAAAAAAAATTAATTTTAAAAACTAAATTTAAGCATAGCTTTCTTGATTTTTTTAATGATCCTTAAACGAACCTACAAAAAGCATGAATAAAACATATCGATATCATTAAATAAAAAAATGGACTTTCTTACTTATAACCTATAAGGTATAAGTCACCATAACTGTTATAGAATTGAAGTCTATAATTTGCGAATGCGGACTTTTTGGTATACCTACATTTAGAGTTATCCATTTTTCGGCTCTGATTTGACAGCTTTTTATCAATGATATATGTCAAACAGAATTTTCGTCCAAAATATCATATATTTACTTTAGATCCATTTAAAAGTAGTTACCGATATCGATCGTTTAACAGCCATGCGATGCATAGAATATTTTTCGCATCAAATTTTCTGCAGTAATGAGGTATATGTTTTATTCAGTATATATCCCAATAAATAAAATTTCGTGTCTGGGGCAGTGAAAACTCACATTTTTGCAGAAAAAACTATTACAGGAACCAAAAGTTACGATATGGTATGGCATATGGTCTTAATGTGTTATTTAAGTAATTTAATGAATCAAATGATTCAAATGAGCAATCAAATCAAATGAGTAATTCGAGACTACAGTAAATCTAAAAAAAAATTTTTTTTACTAACTTTGTTTGATAGTTCACTGATATAATGAAAGGAGTTAAATCTTAGCCTACTCATAAAAAGTATAATGTTTTTTTTTAACTTTATATCTTTATCATAAACGACATTCCAATTATTTATACTTTTTGAAAAATAATACTAGCATTCTGGAGGGTTCTTCAAATATTCGTTTGATGGAGAAATCACGTTCAAGTCCCTGGCAAGCCTTTTCTTTCAATAAATAAAATTCAAATGAAACCAAAATAGTAAATACTATGAATTAGATAACAGCTATGATAATAAAACAAATGCGATCTTTTTGATATTTTAAATGTTTATACAGACGTTTTTATTAGAAATTTTTAAGCTTAATGGAACTTAGTCAATTTTTCATGCCCTGAAATAGATAGCTCGTTTTTGATTTTGATTGTGTAAAATTGTTCTTTTGTGTATTTTTTTGTTTTTATTGCTAGATGCTATAAGCTAACAATTTTGCTGGTTATCGGTTTGATCCATTTTCTGAACTTTGATTTTTGCTTATTACACAGAGTATTGGGAGCTTGCATGGGTAGAGTAAAGAGGTTTAGTTCGTAATTACAATTAAGTACAGCAATTTATTTGCAATATTATATATTCAAATTCTAATCAAATTCTGCTTTTATTTTATTTCTTGAAAGAGTTACTTACCTATAATACAAGCTATAACCTTCCCCTTAGTTGGAACAATTTTTGTTTCTTTAAAACATATTCATCATAAGATTACTGTATATATATATATATATATATATATATATATATATATATATATATATTATATATATATATATATATATCATATATATAAACTTATAGTTTTAAATATTTCCAGATTATAAAAATATATTATAAAGATTTGGTAAAACTTTATAATTTAATTATCAGGGACTTTAAATGTTGCAAATAATATTACAGCAGTAAAGCATAACCAAAACTAATAATAAATAATATAGTGTGATTCTCAAAAGTTAAGAATCTTTATTTTGTTTTAGACGTTCGCTAAGGTATTAATTAATTGCAAATAAAATATTTTTCTATCAGTTTAATTCTGTGAGCTGTTTTTGTCATATATATTCAGAGTAAAAGGTATCGGAGCATACACAAGATTAGATAAAATAAGATTGAGATTAGGATAAGATTTTCCTGAAAATTTCACGTATCACCTACATATATGAAAATATCACATACATATTTATGTTTTTTTTTTCTGTCAGTTCAGTTTTGTCAGCTATTTTTGTCATATATTCAGAGTAAAAGTTATGAGAACATCCATAAGACAAGCTAAGATTAATATTAAGATGAGATTTTTTTGAAAATTTCATATATTTTCTGTATAAAAATGTCACACACATATTCATATATCGCTTTTTATCATATCCTTGGTTTTTCGAACCTTAAAATAAAACTTCAAGAAAAGCATTTCAAAAATGAATTCCCTAAAGAAATTGAGATTTACGTCATGAGAATCTATGAGCCTATGAGAATTATAGGGAGTGTTGAGTCAAGCTCTAGAGCTTGTTATATTGCATTTAATGGGACGTACTTTGGAGGTGGCAAACTACTTTTTGATTGATAATGTTTTTTTATTTTAATTAATAATTCCGAGTACTTTGTACACTAAATGTGTACTACAAGTATGATTTTTAATGAATTTTAAGAAGTTTAAATAAAATAATAAAAAAATAAAAGAAAATGTTTAATTCATTAACCTCTCTTGAATTTTGATTTTTTATAAAATGCTTTGCTTTATTAAATTTTATAAACATTACGTATTACTTATTAATTTGTACTATTATCAATTATACAAGAACTCTTACTGAAATTAAAAATATTAGTACCCTTTTTCAAAGATTTTCTAGGGTTGCTCTTTCTTTTGACATTTCCAGTACGTATTAATACCGTGCTCATATCTTATTTAAATTGTTGAATTGTTACATATAAATAGATCTTAGTTTTGATATTAATTATAACAGATGCGAAAAGGTTTTTTAAGAAAGCAATTACCAAGGTTTTACTAAAGCATTAACAAAAATTTTCCCTTGCGTTGACAGAACAATTTTAAAAGCCTGGAAGTCGAACTGGATGCAATTAATCAAGCTTAACTCTCTTAAGCAAAGGCCTTGTAATCCATAACAACCATTTTTCACGCAATTAAGTTGATTCTGATGAAGATTTCCCATCTACTCTACACTCTATAAGTACCAAATTAGATAATTGACGCAAACCGGAAAACCTTCCAAAGTACATCATGATAAATTGAAATGAAATCACTCCTCTAATTATTTCTGCCCTCACATTTTATTCAATTAATATACGTATAACTTGGTTGTGGTTTTATGCAAATATTAAGAGGTGTTAACTACGACTAATAATGTTAAGGAATTTAATTTGATGTTTGCATAAAATTGTTTTTGTTTCCCCTTTTAATAAAACGTCGTAAATTTTTATCAGCATGCGCGAACTTACAGCAAATAGGTTTACTTTGTTTGGGGGTGACTGCAATCATGCTTTATTATCCTTAAATCACTTCGTTCGCACAGCGAAGAACTAAATAAAAACAAGCATATCAGCGAAATCTTTGTTGCCCATTGTTCGTTCGAAATAGGCCTTGATCTCCCATAAAACCGTTTTAGCGCGTGTTTTTTAAGTTTAAGTTAACAATTCAAGTGTTAAAATACGACTATGTGAATATAACGTGATAAATAAATAGAGTGCGTACACACAACACATTTATTTTGTTAATATAAAAAGAGAAATATACAAAAAATGGATAACTTAAATACATTTGTTTCAAGATCGTTTAAGAATCAATTTGTTAACAGTGAGAGTAATGAAAGGCTTTCAAAATTGAAAGTAGTGACCGAAAAGTGGAAACCACAAAATAATTCCTATTTGCTTTCAAAGAAGCGCCTCAAAAAAAATTGTGGCGATAATAAAGACCTCTCTAATGCAAACAAATTAGACAACGTCAAAGCTTGTAGGGTTTCAAATAATAGCAATTCTCCAAAAATAGATAACAAACCTTTGTCAACTACAGATTCATCAATCCACAAGCGTTTAAATTTAAAATCACTGAAATCAAAAGAATGGATTTTATCCGAAGGCAATATTTTTGGAAACGGTAATATCCATTTGGACTCTTTAACAACGATGGATGAAGGTAAATAACTAAGGGTTTTGTTTTTATTTAATGTTGTGGATTTCAAAGTGATTGTTGATTTAAGTCAATGTTGTTGCTTTTATATCTCAGACCTAAGCATTTGGACGTTTAGAAAATTTAGACCTTCTACAGTTTATCAAATTAATTTTTAAAACAAATAGTTAAAACCACCAAGCAAAAACGTTCCGCTAAAATATCACTATATCACTAAAATATATCCCAAAAATAGTGTTATCACTAAATTAGTCATTAAATACACGATGACACCAGTAATTAAATTATCAATGTGTGAAGAATCAAGTGGTATTACCTTACGCTTTACTTTCTAGTTATAAAAATTAACCGGTTGTCTAACGGCTTTCATTAAACTATAAAATTGATCCAAAGTAAGAACCACTTTATAAAAACAGATGTTTTTATTGAATCAATAACTTAAAATTTTATTACACTCAAATACTGCCAAAAGTATTTAATAGGGTTATTGTATCGGAAGTAATGACATATTTATTCATGATATCAGTGAAAAAATAGACTTTGAAGAAGAGGTAATACTTAGGTTTGTTTTAAAAATTGTAAAACTTGTGCTTCTATCAATAAATTATTTCTTTAATAAAAAACAGTATAGAGCCTACCATTCTTAGTCTTGAATCTTTATGATCCATGATATACCCTCCTAGATGTTTCTTCCGCTTGTGCATCAGTGCCGGGCACTCCCCAACTAAACCTAGGGTGATGTTTGTTTATCACATAGCAGACCTTATGAGTGATATATGTCATTTAGAAAGAATCCTGTGTACAATAATGATGAGCAACATGTTAAAAAATTTAGATTTGTAAAAAGTATTTAAAACCTTCGCTGGAATTGCATTTAAGTGTTTTAAAAACGTCACATCATGTATTTGAACCAACATTTTGCAGATTAATGACTGCCAATATACAAAACGTATTCCCAAGTGAACAGAACTTTCTAAATATTGTTATTTAAAAGTCAACTATTGACATCGGTAAAGTCAACTATTAACAGTTCTCAACTAATTCGAAACCATATGACTTTCATCTTTTCAGAAAAATCAATTTGCATTCGATAAAAAAAGCGTTTTGTGAACGTACCAATATAACATTTTGCAGATCGTTCCGGTTCATAATCTTAAATTTTAATTAGATACGCTTTAGGCCTGCTCAAGCCTCTCTATTGAGTCAAAACTATATTCAGTAAGATAAATTGGGTTTGTTAAAAAATCTATAATATTTTTATTACTAAAATGTTCTGTTTAGTTTAGAATGTACCTTCGACTTGTTGTTGTTTTGTTACAAATGTTAACTCACCCGATTTAGAAAGTAATTCACCGATTATTGTCTCAGAGTCATCTTCAGAAGTGTTTCTAAACATACATTCAAACTTTTTGTAAGGACCTTTTTTTAGATATGCGAGTCAAGTACGCAGATATTTATGCGTGCAAGACAAAAAGGATATTCCTTATATTATGATTTTTCATCGTCACATAATTTTTGCAAATTTCAACTATTGACTCTTTAAATAACACCATATAAATTCTATAGATATTGTAATAATAAACTTTTAACCCAAATGCTTGTTGCAAAAGATTGACTCTTTGGAGTCTTGGAGATATAATTGTTTTATCTGCAGTTTTTCCATCAACAGTAGAGTATTGCATTTCTATTTTTATAGAATTATCCAAGTTTAGAAAGTTTATCTGGGATTCATGTACATATGGTATATTTGATCGGTTACAGACTGTAACTTTAGCAACTCTAAGTTTTTATTGGTCTGTATCTTACCGATTTTGTGTATTGGAATTTCACAGAAATATACCGAATACTGTTTAGCATAGGTGATTATTTTTATGATAAGTCATAACATGAGAGATCGTGGAGCACAGTAATCACTTCTCATAAAATTACTTTAAGCAAACCTTTACTTATCAGTTAAATACTTCGATTGCCGCCGCTATTCATAATTTCATTTGAGATTTACTAGCAGTAGGGATATAACCAATTTAAATTCATACTCAGGTTAAAACTTAAAGTTCTAGTATGATTCTCACTTTGAAAGTGTAGAGTGTAGACCCCTGAATCGAACTAGTCCAATTTTAGGCAGATACTTTTCGGTTCATTTTTCTTTTGTAAAAGTTTATTTTCTCCTGAAGTATCACACTGGCATCAATTATAATAGTTTTTTAAAGAAAATGCATCTGGATTTCTTTTAATTCATGAAAGTTGGAAGATTTTGGATAGATATATGATATTGCAGTATTACTTTATCAATGTTATCACAAGATTTCTGTTTTCGCCAGTTTTTCACTGAATTTTCAAATCACTGTAAGGTATGTCAATTCTGATTGTAACAATCACATGACTATCATTTTTTTTGACATAAAATTGAAGATATGTGATATCAGGGCGTGTTATCTGGTGGTGCCACAAGCCCTACAAGACGTGTTGCTTTAACTTAATTGCGTGTGAAGTTTAATTTAATTACGTTTAAGTACAAGAACTCATAGTAAAAAAATACTAACTTCTAGTACTCAGATCTGCGCTAAGAATTGAGTGATATCATGTAATCTAAACCATATCAAACTAGTTAGATTTGTTGTTGGCTATAACTGGCAAAAAAGAGTACTAAATAATAATACGTCTAAAAATTTTTTTATATTATATCTGTTTGAGTGATTCACATTTAATTCTATACTTATAGAAACATTTAAACTTCAAATAAACTTAATTCATGCATTCCAAAGCGTTAAGGAATACAGATTTGTGTACCTAACGAAATCGAAAAGGTTTCACATTAGATTACCTGAATCTACTGTACTACCAACTTGTAAACAGTTTTCTATCCTTTCGAAACAAAGAACTGCAATTCATCATGATCATCATGATCATTTTAATGGAGATTCGCACTTGTCAATCTTCTTATAGAAAATATTTTTTTTAAATTGTTTGTCAAACAATTAATTTTGTTGTTTTAACTAAGTATTCTGTCATATAAAGCAGTACAATTTTTAGACATTGCATTCCATTTGCAACGAATTTCGTCACTGAGGTTTAGAATAAACTTTCACTTTAACAGATAGTTTCTTTGACATATCCATGTCATCAACTCCAAGAGAAATGCAGCGTCAACGGAATCAGTGCCATTTGCCGATCCATTGACCTGATCCATTGACCATTGATGATCTAAATGAGTATTTACAACAAAACTCAAAACTAAATTGATTTTGCTAATGTTAATTTTTTCACATTGAAATTGACGAGTCTTATGACGAAAAGAAACTATTTAAAAGTTAGAAGGGTTTGAATAAAAATGAAAAAACAACAACAACAATTTTAGTTAATTGATTGAAATTTGGCTGACCATACAACGCTGTTTCGAATATTGCCAAGTACTCATCATCAGTGGTCTTAGGAAATAATCGATTTTTAATTAGTTTATAGACTACAAGTGCCAGGCTTAGAACTCGTGCCTGTCAAATTAGAAGCGATAACTAATCGGTTCTTCCACTAATAGCCAAGGCTACACAAACTTTCAATACTTAAGTTCCAAATTTTCTGTCACTTATTATTATTTTTTTCAAGTGACACTAATCAAAGCACTTAATATGATTAAAATTAGAATGAACTTATAAACTACAGCTTTAAGTTTATCATATTAAAAGTTAATTTTAGAGGTAGTCTATTTTTATTTCAAAGCTATTCTTTTCGCAGAGACATCTGTTATGCATATTTTTACTTACTTCATGTAAAGCGCCTTTTTTCGGGTGCAATTTTACAAAGAAGCTATGTAAATGTTACTCTACAATTTCGATAATCGCGTTTAGGACAATAGAATTGCTCATATATCCTATAATTCTAATATTTTAATGCTAATTTTTTCTTGCCGAAAGTGACGCATCTTATGTCGAAAAGAAAGTACACTATTTAAAAATTAAAAGGATTCGAATGGAAACGAAAATGATTTCGTTTTGTGAAATAATCGCATAAAGAACTGAATTAATTTCGAAGAATGGCGCGATAACCCACAATTGTCATCTGAAAAACTAAAATAAAATCTATTCTAATACAATAGTTTTATCTGTTACATACATTGTTATCAGGATAACTTATTTAGTCACAAAGTAATATTTTGTTAAGTGTTATGGTTATCGTATTTGCTATCGCGTCTAACTTATCTACAAAATTAGGCGTAAAATCAATGCCTACTAAAATTGACAGTGTCTACTGTGCCATTGAGTTTCCCACTTTGGGTCCTTTTATATTAGATCTTTTGCTAATAAATATTAAAATTCTGTTTCAGTTTTATTGTTAGTAGAAGTCAGAATAGTTTTAGGTATGTCAGATATTTTATGTTAAGCATGTTTTTGACTATTCTAGAAACTTTAATTTCTCACAAAGTAATTATGTTACAATTACCTTATTACTTACTTTTTCTTTATGTACCAATTTATTAAGTGACTTTTTTAAAAAGAGTACTAAAGTTAATTTTAAATTGAAAACTAG
The DNA here is from genome assembly GCF_002237135.1 of Teleopsis dalmanni. Lineage (NCBI taxonomy): Eukaryota > Metazoa > Arthropoda > Insecta > Diptera > Diopsidae > Teleopsis > Teleopsis dalmanni. The sequence continues at coordinate 72,395,098 of NC_051848.1, read as the reverse complement.
GGTTACAAAAAGTGCCCTACTATATCCTTCTCTTTACAATGACTATTATTATTGACTCAGTAGAGGGTACTTTATGACTCAGATAATTTATTGTGCTAACTCAAGTTTAAGATCCCCAATTGGTTGAGATAGTACCTCAGCATTTATACCCCTGTCAGAAATTTGGTGAGAACTTTATTATCCTCTCTTCTCAGAGTACGGAGTCTATTAGAGACTGTCGTATATCTCTTAGCCTACCTTTGGCTTTTGCACTTAATCCAGTAGTTTTTGAATCGGGAGTCTTTTTAGTATCTAAGACCCACTATTTTTGCTTTCACCAGATTATAGAATAACTAAAGTCTATTCATTAACCCTAGATCCATATGTTTATCGGTTTTGCAAACTCTTATCTATTTGATTTTGGCTTTTTACACAAAAAAAAACTAATCTATCAAATACTGTCTAGTATACTTAAGTAACGATGTAAATCTCCTCTGATCATTTTGTCAATTTTTTGAAGGCGGGGTGAAGAAAGACAGGCATATTTTTATTGTGTATTCAAATACTAAGTGACGGTATACTTCTGACGACAACAAGTGCATAACACGCTTCGATGTTTGTATATATTAGTTTATGGAGCTTACTTAAGGTAATTTCCGCTTTTTTGTTAAATGCTGCATATATTATAATTGATCTAATTATTGTAATAAAAGAGCAGTAAATCATTTGTGGGAATACACATCGTATTTAATCAAGCGATCTTTGGCAAACATAAAATGCCTTCGTTGGGTTGTTGTTAGAATGTTAGAGATGTAAGTTCCAGTTAAATCTCCAGTTAAAACATTTGGAACCTTTTATCCAGGATAAAACCCAGGTATTTGACTCTGTTATAGAACCATGATGTTGTAACATGAAGGTAAAAAGATGTTTATAGACAAAAAGACATATAAGTATCTATTTTGACGATTACATGTGCCAATATATAGCTAAACTGTTTTTTGTGTGCTTTTGCTCTGTTTTGTAGTTTAAAAATAATTTGAAACCTAAAAAAGTACCAAAGTATTATTTCCAGCATTCTGATGAATGTAACCTATCTTGTCTCACGTTCAGCCTACTTAAAAAGGATCAAAAAATGGACAATTTCTTGATCGTTACTGGTTGTTTAGGTATATATAGATGTATATACATTTTGTTGATTTTGCCGGGAAAAGAACAAAAATTTTATAAGCTTGAAATTATGCTACTATCAAAAAGATAACCAAAGATATTGAACCAAAATGGATTATATGTATATAATTTGTTCATAGTATTTATTCACTATAAAAAAATCGACTGTCATTTTTATAAAAAAAATATGAAGCATTTGAAATTTGTTATGAAAGTGACCTTTTGAATCAGAGTTGATTATTGACAACGCAACTGTAGCGGAATACAATATGTGAAAAGACCCAAAAGAAACATCCTTGATCTTAAGTCAATTGCTTTAACTGCTGGTAGCAAAATACTTTTGAATTTGGGGCCGATGTTTGAAGAGCATTTAGATTATAATTGTCTACATAATATTTAGCTAGATTACAAAAGAATCAATTAAATTTAGTCGTACAATCATCGAACGCATTTCAAGAAAGTAATGCTTTCAAAGAATTATTAATTGCTGAGTGATATATTAAGCAATATACTATTATAGTGATTATGGATTATCTTAATAATTGCAATCAAGTTTAATAACTTGATCATAAGTTGTTAATCTGGGCTTAAAGTCTTTGATTTTATTTTTTGTCAGTGTATCAGAATGGTCAGAATGGTTTATAAATTATTCTGAAGTTTGAATTTCTGATCTGATTCCTATTATGATAAATATTAAACGTAATAGATAGGTAGGTTGGAGTGATGGCCTTGTTTCCAAAAAGCCCACTTCAGCTCAAATAATGCCCCATTGTAGTACCACAGGAATAGAATTGTATTTAAATCAGTATACATCAAACGCCGAAAAATGTAACGACTTCCCCATTAGGTAAAAGAAAACCAACCTGACAGTTCTATAAACTCGGCTAGGTCCCTAACATTACAGGATGACAGCTCAGTCAGATCTGTAAGAAAAGGGGATCCGTAGATTTTTGAATTTCTTCTAGCTAGAGAAGAACGTAATAACAATGAATGAAGCTTTTTTTGTTTGTGCGGTCATTATATAATACTTCTGGCAAACAATCTTAAATTTTTTAGTTTTGCATTGACACAATGTTGAAAATCGTGATGGACTTCTAAGGGAGACGTTTAAATTTGCTCTCTCCACCTTTATAATTACATGTATGTTAATTTTGAACTAGTTGACGAGTTATGAATATTTGTGTTTGAGTGCTCTTATATAATTTACAGTATATAATTTGCTTAATTAATGCAAACAATGTGCAACGAAAAAAATGAATGAAAAATATAACGAAGTAAATCACTATGTCATCAAAGCAACAAAGTGAAGTAATACCCATGCAGTGCAAATTGATTGCTAATACAAGAAAATGGGTATTGTCTGCAATTAAGTTTGTTTGCTAAGCCTTTCATTCTTAATTTTATGAATAAAATGGGAACTAGAATAAATAGTGCAAACAAATACACCCATACGTCGCTTAATGGCTTAGATACGTTTCGAAAAAATTGGTCGTAAAGCTGGTAATCAAATTATTTTTTTCCATATAAACCCATACAAATTTAATCAAATTGGCTCCGATTTTTGAAAAATGTTACCAGACATTTAATAATTTTTTTTTCTACAAAAGAACACAAAACGAACACAAAAAAAAAAACAGAAAAACAAAGTACCTAGATTATAATCACATACGAAGAATATGAAATGTTTCAGAGCTATTTTAATTTAACGAAATAGTGCCGCCTTGAATTCTATTGTTGTTATTTGGCTTAACTGAAGAAACTTTGCTTGTTCCACCTTCCTCCCCGCTTCTTTTTGTTATAGTTTGTAACAGCTACTGGCTGAATATACTGCTTGAGATACTTTATTATTGCATTCTTTTTGAATCGTTTTGGATCATTTTGAAAAAGAATGTTTACTTTCCTCTCGAAACAAGAAGAGCAGTTTCATCAAAGATGTTTGCTTTTAGCTGCCTAGATATTGCAGGGACTGACTCCTCATCAAGTGTTTGCTTGGTTTTTAACTGGATTAGCACCTCGTTTTGAAGAGGTCATCTGTTTTCTTAACCATTATCATCTTTCAAAACTGCAAAAACCAAATCGTTTGCTGAAATCTATAAATTTTATTAGTTTTGGACTCAATAGTTTGATGCATTCTATCTATATTCGTTTTCAAAGAGGATTCATTCATTCATTTTGGTTAATTATAATTTATTGATATGATTATTGTCAACTGCATCTCCAATGTGGTAGTTTCTCTAATATTGATTTATCGGAGACTGAATATTGCTTTGCTAAATGAGCTTAGGAAAACTTCTGCTTATTGTCTTACCTTATTACCTTACCTTAGGCAGCTTATTGCAATCGCACCAATTTGTTGGGTCAGAGCTGTTATATATTTAAGTAAGTACTTAATTTCATATCTGCTAATAACTCGGGTAAATTATTTAATTTATTTATAATTTATTATTTATTTGTTAATTATTTTTGGGTGCCCTGAAATATTATCCAAAATAAGCAATGCTTTGTTCCTTAAGTTCATCTCTACTATATTAGTCATTCTTATTATATTTCTTGTTCAGCCCTTTAAAATGCATTAGCTTTTCTTACAATGATTTTAACTTAAGTTCTTCAGCACCATTTGTACCATGAAGATAAGTAACTCGTTTTTTAGAGACCTTATATCCGAATGCAGATTTTTCAGATCTTGAAATGAAAGCTTTTTTCATTCACTTCTAAAAGAATTCTGTTCCATTCCATTATTGATCGTATAACAAAATATTTTAGGCTGATATCAAAACATGTGAATGTCACACCCTGATTCCTTTGCTATTGGTCACATTGGTGGACCAATATAAGCAGTTCTCTGAGTGTCAACAGGTTCTTATTTTCGATTTACTGTGAGCATGCTGAACTGAACTCAACTGAAAGCCACTTTCTCGTGGATAAATGTTCATTTAAAATAAACCACACACGCTCCTTTAATATGCTCATAGTGTCAGTTATCTCTTATAACTGCATTTTAGAGTTATGCATATCATTTTTTCTGGTGTGATCGCCTAATTTCAGTGACCAAAGTATAGTGCATCATAAGTATCTGTATGGTATAAAGTTTAAAAATTGTAAACGTGAATTTAATGATTGCTTTTGACGGAACGAAGTTCGAATAACACTTATTAACCTAAACTTTGACTTGATTAGCAACTTCTAAACTAATGTGGCAAGTTGTTCTTTTGAGATATTAGGTGCTTCTAAATGGAGAATAACCATCTTTTTTGTACGCTTAGACCGATATCTTTGCAATAACATATTTTTAATATGGTTAAGCTCTTTTTATTAACAGCTGATCCAGTTGATTGTGTTGCTGCTTTCAATTTAACCATAATATTTTTACATATTTTGGGTATTTAAGACTTCGGCTCCATTCCTGACATGCTTTCCCACGCAGCATATCGTGATTGACAAAAAAGGTTTATGCTGGTTTTGAGAGACAGTTTGGATGAACTGTACTTTGTTAATTTTTAAATAATTGATTGAATCCGATTGCCGTTTATATTACGAACTCTCTTATTAGTATCGCTTTGGACATTCAACCAACATTGCAACTAAGTAAAGATCACCATTTAAAACTTTTTTGTAATTTACAGGGTTAGGCGATGAAGTGTTACTTATTCAAGCGAAATGTATCTTTTTTGTGTGAAGTTATTTGTTATCGTTTCAAAGTACAAAAATTTGTGTAAATAATCAAAATTTTAAAATCCAATCAATCTAGCTCAATGTGCCCATCTTTTGCCTTCACTATGGCATTCAAAAAGTTTAAAAATGAGTTGCATGCTTCACGAATGTGATTTTCTGGTATTTTGGCATCCAATGCATATTTTTTAGTCATCAACTTGCTCTTTAAAATGATACAGTAGGAATAGTTCATCGGATTTGCATCTGGCGAATCTTTCATTGGAAGCCACTACGTGGATGAAATGAAGTTCTGGAACATGATTTTTTAACCATTCTTGGTTTACACGAGCTTCATAAGACCGAAAAGTCTTGTTGGAACGTTCATGGTCTGCGATCGAAATGTTTGCGTGCCCAAGGCTACAAAGCAACTTTTAAAACATTTTCCATATAATAAATGGAGTATTCATCGGTGGTCACAGCTGCTCATACCATTACTTCAGATGGAAAATTACTTTGGGTGGCCATTCGTAATCTCAAATGGCAGTGAAAGGTAATGCGTTCAGTTAAGTAAACATGATCATTTTGAGAGCTTATGAACCGCGCAATGGGGAAATTTTTCTCATCAAAAAACATAATGTTTGAAAATTCGCTACGTTCGTGCAAGCGTAACAACTCCTTTACTCTTTCAAATCTAGCTTGTTGTTGTTTTGGTGTAAGATCTTATGCCTTTTGGAACTTGTAAGGCTTTATCTTGAGCTCATTTTGAAATTTGCGTCGAATGCTGCTTTGAGATATTTTCAGTTTTATGTCCATTTGATTACCACTACGACGCTGATTTCGTTCAACTCGAGCCTTCAGTTTCCAAACCATTTAAGGTAATTTCGCCATAGAGTTTAGTAACGCTGCCTATACTACTATAATGATTTATGTCACTATGCACAAACGTTTATTTCACTTTGAGGTATTTGAGCTCACGAACAATAGCTGGTTGTGATTATCCAGCCAAATATAACGCAATCACACTAAAACATTTGTTCTACAAAACTTAGACGCAAATGCTTGTGGTAGCTTGTAAACAATATAAACAACTATCGTTCGTATGAATTTCATATAGTTGGCAATATTAATTAGACAGATATACCTGCCTGTAGTTGGTAACTCTTCAATCCACTAATCCTATACATAAGTTCAATGTTAAAATGATGTTTGGTAAAATACTTTTTGCTAATAAAATATTTGAGGATCGAAAGTCAGTGCTGAGTATCACTTACACATCTATATTGATGAGAGACTCCCACACATGCACACCTGGTTGTTTTTGAAATAAAGGCATTGTAATAGATTTGTTTACTACCTGAAGTAGAAGCTTGGAGAAGTGATTAATTTTTTAATGAAAATCTATACAAATCATGATATTATAAAAACATAAGTGCCATATGAAAATATAATACATATTTATATGTATTGATTGACTGAGTAAATCAAGTTAATATGTCACTTCAATTCTAAAAATTGATGGATGTTTTGCAACCATAACATGTTGAAACTTTCATGTTAAACTGAAAAAATAATTCAAAGTCCCGAAATGTAATTACATTAAAAATACCAATTTTTCATTGATATTATATTCCCTTTTAGCAATTTAAATAAATGCATAATACTAATCAAATTATTTAGTGATAACTGTGTTGCGAATTAGTCTTACGGCAACAATTATAATTTTTCCCAGAATTTCAATTGTACAAAATCACCTATACAATAAAGAAATTCTCCTACAGATTCCAATTTATACTTAATTTTACAAATGTAAAGAGTTCTTAACTGGTTTCTTATACAGTTAAGAACTCTGAAGCCACTACATAATTTTATTTATAGATATCTATCCTTGAAAAGTAAGCAATTACAATTTTTCCGTTTACATGATATCAATTGACTTAATGAGTATGTAGGAATAAATGTTAATTTCATGGAAAATTTATAATGTGTTTACATTTAGACTTATCAATCCTGTTAAGCATAATTTAATATCATCTTTAAAAAGATTTTGTGAAAAAATGGCACATATTGTTGCATATTTATCGAGTTAAGTACAATATAATAGTTTCAATATATGTATAATAGTATAAAATTCATACGAAAATTTTCTAGAGATTTGATAATTGTAAGTGTAAACATGTAAGTTTAATGGCTTCACTTTAATAATGTTTCTTTTATTTTTTTCATTTAAATGTGAAATTTTTATAACAGTAAAGTAAGCTAAAATTGTTAATATATTGATACAGTTCTAAGATCTGAGTATAAGCTTTCTTAATCGATTTTAAAGAGAAAGATAATAAATTCATTTGTAAGCATCACTTTGTCAGTGGTCAATGGTATGGGGGGTTTTGGGTCAGGCTAAGGCCTCTATGCATTGCGACCAGCTTGATCTATTGTGCATCCTTTTGTATTTAGACATTCAGTATCTCGAGGAAAGTTGGTATACACCTAAAATTTTGTTTCTTCTGTGGCCTAATGCATCACAGTTGGTGATCAGATGTTCCATAAACTCTGCATCATCACAGCAGAATCTGCAAATATTAGTGTCGGATAATAAAGCATAACTTTGTCAAACTAAAAATAGAGAACTTGAAAATATATTGTTGCTCAGTGTAATTCTTTTCAAACTAATGTTTGATGGTAAACCATGGAAATATTTTGTTTGACAGATTCACTGCGGCTTTATCTTAAAGTACGTTCACGCATATCACAATTAACGCAACATATGTGCAGAAATAATTATCATTTTGCATACGAAATCCATACAAGAAAATGATAATGAGGTTCGTTAATTATAAGTGTAAACATAGTTTTATATACCATATAATATTCATATAGCTGAATCTATGGAGTAAACCAAGATAAATTATTTGGAAATCGAGTTTATTTTTAAACTTAATTTAGTACCTTGAAGTATTTTTCATGAATACTTGATTGCATAAATAATTAACGAAAATTTCTTGTGCGGGTGCGCGGAGCTTTCGACCAAAATTGTAAGCAGCAAAAAAATTTGAAAATTTTATATCAATTTGCTTGGCAATCCCAGAACCTTGTAACTGTATTAGTGCTGAAAATCTGAATGTTTTTACAATTTGAATGCCGCTTGAGGAAGTTTTGTTTAAAGTGTGTGCTTCATTTACACTTTAGGGGTGGATTATGCATGGCAAAAACAAACATTTTTACAAGTGCGCAAATATTTTGCATTGCTGCGCACTTAATAGTTTGTACCAAAACAAACAATTTCCCCACAGTACAGCGTTCGGACTTTCACAACTCTTTCGGACCTGCCCCAAAATTGTGTTTGCTGCATCTGTCTCGATTTTTAGTTTGCTGCTGCTTTGAGATTAATATGCGACACTTTGTATGATTCCCTCGCATTGAAATAAAATTTATTTGCTTTTTAAAGCGGCTTGATGCGCTTGCTACCACTGAAATCACATTCCCTGTTATTTCAATTAGCTAACATTAGCAACTTATTCGTACGTTCAAGTTTTTTTTTCACAAATCAGATTTCTATGCAGCAGTTTAATCTACCATACCATACCATACCATACCTATGTTGGTCGGTCAAGCTATCTGATTTTTCCCAATTTTTTGTTATACCAAAATTTTTAACAGAATCTTCTATCATTTATACACTTATTATATGTTTCCATATAATTGTTATTTTTGTATTGATTTTGAATAAAAAATAAAGTTTTGTCAAGTGATATCACACTCCCGTGATGTAGTTTTAACCGACAAACATTTAGCAAAGGAGCTATATTAATATTTTGATATCAGTAGGAACTACTTTTGTATACTGGTAAAAATTAAAAATATGTTTTTTGAAGGTATTTCATTTATTTTGCCAAAACTTTAAAATTTGCTTAAATTTAAATAAAAAAAGTTCATTGCATCGCTATATAACCCAAACGTACATAAGACCCTAAAAAAAGATATACTTATGTAGATCCTTCTGAAATATTGTCATTTGTATGATATCTAAACTCAGAGAAGCGAAATAATAAAATCTACAATAATAGTTTTTCAGAGTGTTTGGTGGGTACTATATAACACATACCTAACCTCGTTATAACTACAGATCTTACTATTAAGAGACAGTAATTCTGCATATAGAATCCCAATATTACACTATTATCTATATACACTACAATTGTTGATCTAACATTGATTTTGATAGATCTTCTGCACAGGTGAAAAAACAATTGTCTATCAAAAAACATATATTGTGAAGTTATAAATATGATAAAGCATCATCATATGTATTCAATTGCAAATTGTCGATTATTATAAGCAAATGTCATTACCAATTCTTAAAAGAAAAACGATATCGTGTTTGCTCTACAAAAAGGGTTTCTTTTATATATATAAAATTCTATTAAAGAGTTATATTACATTAGTTCTTTCCATTCTTTCCAATGGTTATACAATCTGCACATGCGATCTTAGCTACAAACTATATTAGTACTTGTTTTATGAAAAACATAAATAGATTGTACTTAATTATTATAATAGGTATTTCCATTTACACTTCTTCACTTCCTTCACTTCTACTTCCTGCCAAGAGTTCGCCATAAAACAATAATCTGTAATTGGTTGGAATAAACGACGTAGTGCAAATTAAAGTTACCGAGTTCGATTTCTTCGACTTTTTATTTGCCAAATTAAAAAAATTTGTCTTCACTTATATATGAATTATATAGTCCCTATCTAAGAAGTTCCTGACATTGTCTGGTGTACACATTATTGCATGCATTATTATTTTTGAAAAGGTAGGACATCATTCGACGAAATACTCTTATTTTCAGTAGCGAGCACTACACAGCAGTAGCAAACCTTCGTCAAATCAAACAATGATCAATTATTATTATTATTATCATTGTTAGGGGATGTAGTACTGCGACCGTCGGGTCTATTGTGCCCCCTTCTGGACTTAGTGTAGGTCTTTAAGTCCTGTTGCGTCAATAAAAAGTAGTATAGAATCTACTTTACATAGTTTTATTGCCTCTTCAGTAAGAATACACATTCCTAGAAGCCTATTTCGTATGTGTATTAGCGAAGGGCATTCTAACAGCACATGTGTGGCCGACTCCTCAAACAATGATCAATTACTCAACAGATTTAAAAATACACTTCTCAACCATTGACGTTAGCTTGACAGGCACATAAATCGTAGTATTATGTACTACTACTAATTTTGATCATACAATCAGTATTTTTAATTATTTAACCACAGAATTTCATTATCAGATTCATATTATAGGCATTGGTACATAGTAGCTGTTGGATCGCCTCTGACCACGATACCGACACATCAATCAAATTAATCTAGTCCCTTAATTTTAAATAATAACAATTGCTAACGCTGAACTGTAATGAAATCTTTCGAAATTACAGCAACATTATTCAATGAATTTTTTTAATATTTATATACTTATGAATAGAAAATTTAATAAACATGTATATATTTCTTTATTTTAGGAACTTCCTATTCTGATCGTAGTTCATCGCCATGCTCTTTATTTCAAAACTTAATGGCCACTCCAAAAAATATTTCCTTTAAACACTCATTAAAAACTTCGAACGACTTACCGCCTGAATCCACAAGTAGTAGCCAATCAGCTATATCTAATAAAAAACGTAGATCACGTACAAATTTTACCGTTGCCCAATTAAGTGAACTGGAGAGACTATTCGAAGAAACGCACTATCCAGATGCTTTCATGCGAGAAGAGCTAAGTCAACGATTAGCTCTTAGTGAAGCTAGAGTACAGGTAATCCGTGATTTTATTATTTTAATTTTCATTTAATTACTGTAATTGTGTTATATAGACATATAATTAATAACGGCCATAATAACAACGTTTATAATTGAAAACCCCGCAAGCTTTACATATTTATATTTTTTTTGCATGGCCTAGCCAGAATTTCGTTAAAAAGAGAAGAAATATTTTTATTTGGAATGAAAGTTTCTTCATACGTGGTTTTTAAGAATAGGATGTTGTTCCAAATAATTTCAATGACTATTTTTCAAAAGAATAAATTCGTATTTTAGAGAAAAGGATTGTTTCAATTTTTTATACTTAAGAAATTAACACATTTTCTTTCCTAAAACTAACTAAAAATCCAGTTCTTCCGATAAATAGTTCTAGTTTCAAAAAGTCTGTTATGCATAAATATTTCATCTTGTCATCCTATGGTATATGAAGATCTTTCACTTAAAACTCTTGACTACGCCACACCGTTTAATAAAAAAATACTACAATGCAACTTGAGTTATAAATTAAAAGTATTATTTATAAAGTCAAACCCTCAAAACTCCATTTAAGGTATAAACTTAAGCCTTTCAAATGAGCACATTTTAAAGAAATTAGATAATTATAAAGCATATTATTAATAGTGTGAAGGTTAAGGTTTCTCTTAATATAAGCGAATTGCTAGCTAGGTTCACTAAAAGTGAATTATCAATATTCTTTATCCTTTGGACTTTAAAAAATTAAATACTCGTATAAAGACTATTTAAAATACAGTCGCCCCTTTATCTAGTTATCCCGTGATTATCTGTTGCAACATCTCCTATAATATTTCCATTTAAATCAATTCAGTTTCACGCTGACGCTGGTCTTACATATTGAACATAAGTAATACATGATGTCCGAAAAATTTAGTTCTCAATAATACATTCTTCTTATCATTTTCAGTCTTTTTAGGGATGTCATAGTTTGTCAAATATTATACGATGTATTATATATCGTATATAAAAATTTTTATTTATTTTCTGCTTTTATTAATCCGGTTATTATTAGTGGTCAATAATAATCAGGTTATATTAAAATAAAATACTGAACATTGCCTTATGAAGGACTCATATTCGTAACACTCAATTTGGATAACAATAACTATTCTTGGAATATTTATGGGACATGATTTGTTATTTTCCGTGTTGCAAGGTTTGAACTACAGCTCATTCCTTATAAATATATACAAATAATCAGATATTTTCACTAAGTTTGATGTTTACTTTTTGTCTAGTCCGTAACTTTCCCCTTTTTAATTGTCTTGATAAAAAGACATATATATGCTGGAAGATTATGTCATAAATTCCAAATAAATGTTTTTCCAAATTTGCTTCATTGGGTTACAATAGCGATATTGATATATCATCTATTCCTTTTCTATAATAATTAAGGAATATTAAGAAATTTTTTTTAATTTTTCTGAACTAGGTTTTTTAAGTTGTAGTCACAAAAAAGAGGATGTTTAAAAATGTTTAATGTATCCACTATGCAGTAAAAAAATTGTTATGTCCGATTTGCACGAACTAAAAATAATTCCCCTCATGTGCCAGACCGTTTCAACCGCGGAACTTCATCGGGAATACTTATAATTTTCTTCTGCGTCCCGGCCTCACTTAAGTTTATTTGCTTAGCCCTTTTTTGAAATTATTAATTTTCGAGATTATATCTTTTTCCGTTTGAGTATGATCGTAACGAATCTGTATAGCGGTATAGTTCTATTCAGATAGCACCAAAGTGTATACCGACGTCTTGAAAATTATTTTTAATATTAAACAAAATAATAGGGTAATGATATTTATGGTAAAAACTGTGATTAATTAACAAGTCAACATAAATTAGACAGTACAAAATGAAGTTTCCTGTTTTCGATTTGTTTTGAACCCAGTTTTTTTAAATAGACAGATGAGCTAACAATATATAACTGCAATTTCAATTTATTTGTTTATAAAACATCACAGCCGTTATCGCTTTAATTTCTTGTTGTTGGATAATGAAAAAACATTCCTTCTGAAATGATTTGTGGTGGTTTGACTAGTAATATCTTAACAAACCATATTATTTATATTTACATTAATATTTCTTGTTGTCATTCCCCTGAACAACAAAATTTAAATAGAGTAGATTGTTCAAAAAGTAAACGGAACGTCGATTATTCGTCAATCATAGCACTAATGACGTTTTCAATTGTTAAATCTGGATTCAATCTAAATTTACTCTCGATCTATCAAGTTTGGTTACCCAATTATTACAGTAATCTAACATTTTTATTGTAGTGTTAGTAGACATTTATATTTGTCACAAATACATACGTCGAATACAATCAAACTTTATTTATCAAGTCATATAAAACAGCTGTTAATTTCCGTGTAATCTTGCTACTCTGGCAAAAAAATCTAGAGTGTTATAAATTAATCTCGAATTTTATGTATTTTACTCGAGATTTACCAATCGAAAATAAAAATTTCACTAAAAGAGAATCTCGATTGAAAAAACTAGCCCAGATTTATCAATCGAAAACGGCATAAGTAATATTCTAATTTAATATATTAACTAAAATTTCATTTCGCTTTCTAAATTCGTTCTATATTAAGAAGCCTTTGGTAGTTAAGAAGCCTTTGAACTTTGTATAATAAATAAATTAGTTGCATAAAAATGTTTATAAAAAAACTCATAATTTTTTGATAAATATGTGAAGTTATTCTTAAAAAGTAGTGGTTCGTACTTAGGCTGATTCCTTTATGAAAAACGTCCACAAACTGCGTTTAAAGTCCTACAACTTATAGGAGATAGTCGATTTATAACAAGTTATATTTTAAAATTTTTATATCAGTGATGATCCAGTGTACAATATTCACTAATAGGTTAACAAAAACTTTTTCAACTACTCTTTTGTCAAAAACATCTGCGACGTTTGGAAACGATTTTGTATCATTATATCATTATATGTTACATGAGATAAGGTGCGATATGAACCTGGCTCTAAAGCTTCAAAGAGAGTTTTTTCCAAAAAATCATCCAAAAAAATGATACTGTCGGTTTAAGCTGCAAAAAACACTTAATTATCAATTCGTGAACAAAACATCTTCACAAAAAAAAATTTTTTCACCTTTGTTTTGGCTCATTGCCACAGATATTATACTAATAAAATTCTTTCAAATCGGAACACACGGGTATGTTTTCACATGTGACGAGTGCCATCGTGATAGAAACAGCGGGTTAACTTAAGGATAAAAATACTAGTAGAGGTCAAGCAATAATCTGAGTGAATACTGCGCTATTGTTTACTACAAAAACTAAAAACCATCCATACTGACTGGTATTGAGTTATCAATGCTGAATGATCTGCGAAATATCCAGAAATATATCCAGATGTATATTATATTACCTATTTTATAAGTCTGAATGTAGAAGAACAAGTAAAAAGTATGCGTATTTTTAATTCCTGTGAAAGGAATATCGGAAAAAACTGGAGCCTTTGCACTTAAATTTTTCTATAAATGTATACTATCGTTACTTGCCTAATATATACCAAGGGCTATGAAAATATGTCACTCTCAACGTCATACTTAACGTTTTCAATATATCTTAATATGAAAAGCAGGTCTTCATTGTTTACATTTAGACTGCAAGAAAGTGTGTACTGGAAAGCTACACCTATGAAAAGTTTTTCTATTCTACCGACCTTATCACATAACCTAGCTGTCAGAATGGACCATGAATTCCAAGAACTCTTTTGCACAGCATTTCCATTGAAACAGTAAAAAGAAAATATATTTAACACAGCTAAATCTAAACCGCCCAGATGTAATTTATCGACAATAAAAATATTATATAAATCTTTTGAAATTAGTAAGACTTAAAATTGCATACCAGGATGTACGGCAAAAAAACAGCATCTGTGTACTATTACAATAGAACAGAAAGCTCTGCCACCACTACAACTACTGTTGCTCATAACCACGATATGTATTTGTCAGACCTAAAGTTCGTATTCGTGCTAATAACGTTCTGTCATTAGTTCACATACTTTTAATAATGAATAAATAGAGCTCCGTCTTCAATGCGTACTTTTCTTAAGTACAGACGTACTTTTAGATTATATATCGCATTAGACCGTTGACCTCGAGTAGTCATTTAGCACGCAAGTCTTGCAAAAAATTTGTTATTTATTTTTTATTTCGTCTCAATTACTATTAATGATCACTATAGTAATTGAGACGTTACACCGCGAAATAAACAATTACTATCAATGATCACTATTGTATGAACTGGAAGAGAGTAGCAGTAAATAGTGTCAGATGGAGGCAGGTCGTGAAGAAGGCCAAGGTTCATAATGGACTGTAGTGCCAAATAAGAAGAAGAAGATCACTATTGTAGTGTTGTTAATAAATTGTTTATGACAGAATTCAGAATGAAAAATGACCAGTATTACGAAGCTATAGTTGAAATAGAAACAGTTTAAGTAAATGATTAATAAAACGCACGTATTTATAAACGATATTTTATCTTGTGCTACTGAGTAGAATCTAAAATCCAGATTGTAAATGTACTCATAAAGTATATGATTTATTTTAAAAAATTTGTTCAAACTACAGAATTTCTTAAACAATTTGTTTTATTAGAAAACAGGAACATTGTGTTCTTGATTTATTGATATTAGATTCCGCATTTGCATGTCCGAAGTATATTTATTAACATTTTAAATAAATTATATTGTCATTCTATTGGTATATAAAAATGCCAACTCCTTTTCTGTCCACTGTTTTTCGTTCTTCTTCCGTAATGCATTTTTTCACTCTTTTTCTTCTTGTCATCTTCCCTCTAACGTGAGGAAAGATGTTTTAGATCAATAAATTTTTGTTAATAATTGCATTCTAAATATATTTGATACTTCTAGAAGGAGACTTTTATGTCTATGAAGTAGCAGGAACTATATCAATGTGAATATAGATTGCAGTGCTATAACTAAGATTGTCCTATCAAGGAGATTGTTCATTAGTAAATTAGAGATACCTTAACCTAGCTTATGGATCACGCTAATATAATTATTTATGATTGATTGCTCAAAGTCTGTATTTGGACCTGTTATTATTGTTAAGGGATTTTAGAATAATATTTTTCATTAGTACCGATGTTAAAAAAGATCTGTCTGCTTTTTAACAATTAAACTCTTATCTAAAAGTAGTAATATGAATAATAATTCCAAATTTTTTATTAAATATGCAGTATGGGGTTCGATTAGATAATTTTAAAGTGTGCTTACTGCTTAAGTAATAAACAATGATTTAAAATCTGATCAACGCTTGTGTCAATTTAGTTCTCGTAAAGTTTAATTTATATATAACTGTCTGTTTCCTATAGACCACCAATGAAAATTTACAAAGCCGTTTTTGTGTGATTCGTGCAAAAAATACAAAAAATTAAACTTTAACTTCTGATTCTTTAATATATGCTTTCAGAAGATTCATTTGCTTAATAAGGAATGCAGAGAAGATATCTTGAAACAATCCAACAAATCTAATAGAAGCAGATATGAAATTAAGTTAAGTGCAATAAATCTTTCATAATAATTTATATATGAATAGAAATTGAGCAAATTCTTATAATAAGCTAAGCACGATCATTGCAATACAATGGCATATTCTGACAAGTATCAATTGTTTTATAGAAAATAGTACAAATTTGGTAACAACGTAACAAAATATAATTCTTTAACAAATAAAAAAAAAATAACAGTAAATAATCAAGTCAATTAGTCTAAAGCAAATTTATGATTTCGTTCTAATATAACGCAGCAAGTGAATTTAATAAACGTGCACAGTAAACTAACAAAACTCCTAGTTAGAACTCACAAGTAAAGTACGGTTTTGGATTAGATGTATAATTAAAACTAACTTTGAGCTTCAAATTTGGCAGGGCACGAGTCCAACCCATGATACTTACAGTCACAAAAAAAATAATTCACGAATAATTAAATACAAGAAATATTTGTAAAAGACCACTGATGATGTGTATTTAGCAATACCCGAAACAACTGTATAGTCAGCCACAGCTTTAATTAATCAATAAATAATAAAAATTTTGTTGTTGTTATTCACTACTGTTTAAAACACCTCTATTAAAACAATAAAACAATAAAGAAACATGACTGCTTTCGTAAAAAATTGACTCCAAATTAAATTTAATACAAAATATCATTCTGTATACATTACTCGCAACTAACATTAATGAAGTGATTTATTATAAAATTGATCTAAAATACCAATAGTTGAGTTCTTAGAGGACAATATATTTAACAATATTCGTGAATCGTGATATGATATTGGTCTGTAAGACGACGGTTCGTGCGGTGGCCTGCCTGGTTTTGGGACTATTATAATATCTAGTACATTCCAGCTGGTGGGAATATATTTTAAAGCGAAACAGGCGTTTATTATATTAATCAGTCTAACTACAGTCTTGTATGTTAGTTTCTTAAGCACTTCTAAAGTGATGAGAAAAACCTGGCGATTTTTTGTTTTTTAGTTCACCTTTTATAATGTTTTTCACTTCTTATGATGTTACTTGGGGCATTTGTTCATTGCTAAGCAAATCGGAGTTTGAATAAGTTGTTACATTATCAAATGAATTTGTATTATCTGGGAAAAAAGTTGTCACTAGAGTTTCAGCAAACACGTTCACTTCCTCAGTTGCACTTTTGGCCCATTTACCATCGGAAGTTTTAACTGGCAAGAATAACATGGTGATGCTGAGAAGCATTTATTATTTTGTCTAGGTCTTATTAGTTGTATTTCAGCTTTTGGACTAATAAACCTATCCCGAATAAATTTATCTAAGATAGTGGGAATTATAACTGGACACTGCCCGGTGGGAGGACATGACGTAAGGCTCAGTATCAGGACCTCATTGCGCTGTAGACATTACATGGAATGACGAATGACGAAGAGGAATCACCAGTACACCTTCTGTTACATTGTCCTGCTTTCGCAAGACATAGACTCTCCTACTTAGGGTCGCATTTTTTCAATTCATTAAGGGAGATAAATTCTGTTTCACTAGATCGTGTGGCCAGTACTAAATGGTTATAGTGTCAAACTCTTAAGGGTATCACAATGGACCTCATGGTCTAAGTGCATCTTTGGACGGCCGCAGTAACCTAACTTAAACAAACCTAAAGACATTTTTTCTTTAATGTGATCCAAATCAAAATTTCAATTCACATTAATCGAGGACAAAAATAAAATAATATCAAGAAGAATTATTAAAAAGAATTACAAATATAAGAATATATCTAACAATAACAAAATAGAATAATAATAAAACGATAACAAAAATTATTACTGCCAAATAGTAAACAAAGCCCCGTATAATCACGCCAACGAAACAAGAGCGCATATTACATTTCTTCATTATAAAAGACACGATAAAAAGCAATCTGGACAGTCAGCTAAGCAGCGAGCTTACGATCACTTCACAGAAATAGCACTGCTTAATCCAGAAAAAAAATATACATTTCTTCAAACAGACAGTCAGCTAAAGTCCGAGCTTGCGATCACATCGTTCCACGCAAATATTGATTGAGGCAAAGTTTGAAATTAACGTCTCTACTATTGCAAATTCTTACAAATGTGACAAATGTAAATTGCAAGAAATTTTCATTTCTACCACAAATTCAATTTTTTTACGACAAAAAAATTCATATTTCTTTAGTGAATCCATCGTCCACATCTAACAAAAATCATATTTCGCTTACGAGGACGAAAACTTTACGAGTATTGTAAAAGTTTACATCATTTCTACCACAAACTCATTTCCCACGGCTAAGAAATTGACATTTTGGTACTAAACCAACGGTCCACGTCAAGCAAATTCACATTTCGTTGAATAGCTTAGCAGATGTAGTACAAATTTACATATATATATATATGCACATTTCTTGCATAAATCCCTTCTCACGGCAAAAAAATGTACATTGCTTCAGCAAGTTCACTGTATGCGGATAACGAAATTACATTTCATAAGCAATATTGAGAAGTGGTATAGGCATTTAAATTTCTTTCATAATCGGTCTCTCTTCTCCACTGTTCCAGACAAAACAAATTTATTGGAGATCTGGGATCCGGTGAGCTGAACCTTGGCGAAAAAGGTTCGTTATAATTATAAATAAACCCAATAGTGTTCACACTTACCTCCGGCTCTTTTTAGCTATAAATGCTATTGATGATTTTTGTTAATTTGCTACAGAACTACGTAGTGGATACTAGGGGGGTCTTACTGCAGGAAGCTATTCGTCAGCTACGATATTTAAAACAATTTATTGAGCTGTGCCTTGACGTCAACTAACAAAAACATTGATATGTTCTTTTGACAATTTCCTAACAATCATGAACAGATTTCTGCTTAAACTTATACTTCCGAAGAAAAGGTTAGGTTCAATGATAGCTATACAGAAGCAGAGAATGATTCAACGTTGCAGGGCCTAAATGGAACTAACAGCTTTTCTCGAACAGTAAATAACAGTTATACTAGGTCCATAGTGGCACTTATTGGCAATCGCGGCGGTGCCAAGGTGAATAAAATCCTTTTCTAAGCCCATATTTCCTGATTTCTTTTCGATAGGAACAAAGGCATCTGTAACATCACGCTTGTTACGTCCAATGATATCAATGCCGTCGGAGTAAGCAAGGAGTTGGACACATTTGTAAAATATTGCTGTATTACGATGATCACTTGCTCTGCCCATCATGAAATTGAATTGATCACATTATCACCTTGTCTAAAGCCTCGCACGGTTTCAAAAAGGTTCGAAAAGACTCGAACCTACGTTGACGAAGTTACGGGTATTACTCAACGTCATTCCACAGAGACGTATTACATATAAAGAAAATAGCCTTTTTAATCAATAAAAATGTGGTTAGTGTCGATGTTCTGCTTATTGCCTTTTTTTAGGATATGTCGCAATGTGAATATCTGGTCAATGGTGGAAATACCAGGTCAAAAGGTGCACAGATAAGACCTAATCAGTGAGACCATTTACGGGATAGGTATTAGGCTGATCCCGCAATAGTTGGCGAAAATCGTCGGATGGTTTTTTTTGAAAACGGGATGAAGGGTGCTGAGATTCCAATCATTGGGCATATTTTCATTCATCCAATATTCTACAGATAAGTTGTTGCATGCTCCCATATAGCATATCGGCCTTGAACAACAACGTTGGAAACCAAGGATATCTTCCACAATTGTACATAAAGAGTGAGAAACATGTTCCTGTTGTTTAACGGTATTGTCGGGACGGAAGAGTTGTTTAATTAATCGGTTTAAGAGTTGAGCACTGCAGATCAGAGTTTATTAAGTTTTTTCTGTGTACGGGATTATACGTTGTTGGCGGTACTAAGCCGCATCCGTACCTTGGCTTCGACAAGGTGGTGATCTGTGTAGATATTTAGACCACGGACCAAACGTACGTCCAGCACACTTGAAGCGTGACTTGCATCAATCACGAAATAATCAATCTGGTTTTATGTCAATTGATCAGGAGATAGCCATGTTGCCCTATATATATCGCGATGTGAGAATCTGGTGCTATATACTACCATATTTCGTGTCGCAGCAGATTTAATCAGTCTCAGACCGTTGTTGGAGGAGAACTCGTGGAAGCTGAATTTTCTGACTGTTGGGCCAAAGATTCTTTTCATCCGACCTTTGCGTTAAGATCCGCGAAAACAATTTTAAAGTTATGGATGGGACTGCGGTCATAAATTTCCTCGAGTCTCGCGTACAAATTAGAATGATGTATAAAAATTTTCCCTGGATACGGATTGTAGCAAGTCTTTTGTTAACTGGTGTGAATTGCTGGATAGATTTTGACAGTCTCTTGCTAACCACAAAACCGCATTGAAATGCACGTATTACCAATAGAGGGTCCAGACATTCCAGGTACATATTCAAATCATAGTCCTTTGTTCGTTTGCGAAAGTCATCAATATAAGGTTTCCAAGTTCGAGGCATCCTTATGGCATTCACTGGCGGCTAATTTCACGTAACGGGTACCAAATACAGTGCAAAATCCAAATGAAAAGGCCTGAGGATATGACTCAGTGTACGTACTATTAGTTCATTACCAAGCAGATGCCAAGTAACTATCCAGGACGCAACGTGGAGGTTGTGCGACAACTTGGATTAAGGACCTTACGTTGACAATTTCCTTGTTAAATGCAATAAGACACGTTGCCTTGTGTAATCGCTCCCACTGACTTGCGGCAACAGCCCTCCTCTACCCACTTCCGCCACAATGACAAGTGCACTGCTTATAACTTCGGACAGTACCTACTGTGATTTATCCAATACATAAATACCAACATCATCCACATAAGCTATAATGATGCATCCAGCTGTGGCCAACAGCGACAAACCAATCTTAGAGATTAAATACTTCCAATGCGTAAAGTGATAATCCATTTTTGAGTACTACCTCTTTAAATTTCATCAAATTTACGAAAAATTTCAAATCTGAGAGCGATTATATAATAGCATTAAGGCAAGTGTTGTTGAAGTCGCCCTCAATACCAATAAAAGTACCACATGTATATTCCTTGAATTAAATAGTTTAATTAAGTTGTGAATTGGTGCACGAAGTACTTTCTGGAGTGTGTTTTATCTGGTGTAAACATACAGAGGTGCATAGCAGAGTGCCGTATTGACAACGTTCCTGATATGTAAGTTAAGAACTCCATCCAGTATTTTTAATAGAAAAGTGAACAGTCTATGTCTATAACGGTTAGGGGTAGGCTATCTACTTTAGTTAGGAAATGAATGCTCTACCAGTAATAAGTGTGATGACAAGAACTAAAAAAAAAGTTCCCTTAGCCTGTTAGTATCGATGCTGCTCCACATCAGTTATTACGTGCGTAAGATTGCTGAACACGTATATCCTCTCATCCTGTTTCATACAGACGAAAAATGAAAGCTGCCGAGTCAGTTTCGAAATTTTTTAGGCTTATTTGCACAACCCTTAACATACTCAACAATTTGAATGACGGTGTTGTTTTCGTTTTTATCGTTGAGATGTGGCGGTATAGCATCATTTTATCAAATAAATTGCGATTGAAGTGGCTTCGTTATCATAAACTTATTCGCAAATGACATCCTGAGGATAGCTTTTATATACCCTAAGAGTGATCTACTCAAAAACCGTCAAGTTGTACTTGGGTTCAGTGACACGTTGTAAGTGTGTAAGTGTGTAACATTTAAAATACATGATTTTATACCAATAAATAAAATGCCGTTTTATGTAGAGAATTATCACTTCACCGTAGTTACTGATCATCTCAATATATATTCTTTCAATATAATATATCCTGGCATTACAATTAAGACCACACTTTTTCAAAAATAACGAAAGTAACAAGCTAAAAACACAGAGGTACAAATAAATTCATAAAATATGCAGATTTGGTCATCGAAAATGAAAATTCTTATAATCACAAAAGCAAGCCAGATGCTAATACTAATTTATCATGGAATTTATCTATACAAGCCACCATATGTCAAAAGATAGTACAAGTAAATCATGAAAATCCGGCAACCACAAAACGTGACAGATGATAAATTTTGTCGAGAATTCAAACCCAGCCAACAAAAAATTAGGTAAATAAAGCTAACTCACATCCTAGATGAACGATAGACCTGTGTTAGCGCTGATATTGTCGGACCAATCTAAATGGCTAAAAACAGGCGCAACATGTTGCTAATATTTGTATATAAATTTACTAAAGTTGGCAAGAATTGGTTCTCCTAAGAAAAGTAAGTATCGACAATTTAATTGTAGCTATCAGTGAACACATCATACCAAACTTAAGAGCACTCAAAACGTTTGTGTCTGACAATGGACCACAGCTCAGAAGCTAACAATTCTAAAACTACTTCAAAAAACATGAACAAGCCAGTGACTCAAGGCATGATATACTCCTCAGGAGAACCCCACCGAAAAGATAAATCGTACAGTCTCAACCATGGTTGTTTAATACGCAAATAACGAATCAAAAGTTGGTATCAACATCTTTCTAGAGTCCGGAAGCTAGCTTTAAACACTGCAACATGCGGATTTACAAGGTAAAACCCTGTTTACAAGACTCTTACAGGGCATGAATCTCGTATGCCTAAACAAATAAGCAATAAGTATAACTTTTACGCAAATGATAAAAAATATGTGTAGCTGGTAAGCCGCAGATAGATATAAAGTATTTAAACCCTATAAAGATATCTTCGGAACACAGCAATAAAATTATTACAGCAAAAAAAAGATATGGATATGTACAAAAATTAAACTATAATATAAAAACAAAATAAGTACACATAGGTAAATTAACATATAAAACTAAATAAACAAACAAATTAGTTTTCAGAAATTAAATTCAAACTCAACAAAGCCCTGTCGCAAAAATTTAACAGATCAATATTAACCATCACACAACAATAAAGAAAAAATTTCACAAAAACGCAAAAAAAATTAAAATGATTAAATAAAGAAAAACTTAAATTTGTACTGACTCAACTTGGTCAATTCAAATCAGCAAGTAACCGTTCAATACCAAAAACTGAAAGAATTGCCTGATTTGAAAGACATGAAAGACAAGTGTGGAACATAAAGAAAGACTGCTCATGACGCAAAGAACAAGAGAGTTTTCGAAGGAACAAACATCTGACCGTATATAATTTACACAGAGTATGTCGAAAGCACTCATCGAAAAACAAAAAAAAAATTAATGAAATTCTGTCTGGTTTTAAGGCTTAACTCTTAAGCTTCACCAGTTCGGCTTCTCTCCTACGCTCTGCAGTGTAGTCCACAAATTTCTTTCCAATAGAACATTTCAGGTTCGAGTCGGTTCCGGCGTTCTTCAGAGCTCGGTTCTTGGACCCTTCCTTTTCAACTTTTTTATAGCAGACATCCCGTTCCCGTGGACTCCTATTAAGCAAATCTGCTTCGCAGACGACTGCCTTGTCTTCAAGCGATCGTCTAATCCTTACCGCGTCTCCAATGAGCTTAATGCCTACCTTAAATCTCTTTTCGACTACTATACCAGGTGAAAGATTAAACTCAACCCCTCCAAGATCATCGCCATTGCCTTCACTGGCCAGCAGTGTGATCGTCCCAAAGGTTTTAGCACCTCTAATATTAGGCTCAGGCTTAATAACTCTCCAATTCAGCTTGTTCTCGCTGAAATATCTTAGCATTGTTTTCTCATCCTAACATAACTTTATACCACATGTCGACTATGCCATCCGTAACGCCCGGTTTAAGCATACTCAACTTAAAACTGCACTTTGAAGACACACTTACGCTTTCCCTATTTGATCAACCATCAATTCCGCTTAGATGGAAAGAATTCATCTCTTTGAGCAGAAACTTCTTTGCGATTCCACTAACTATAAGCGCAAGCCTAATGGCAAGCACTTCTCCATATCAACTCTCAATAACAATGCCAAGAGCACTCGTGTTGACGAGTATCTTCTGCCACTCGCCCGTAGGTATCTCACCCGGCTCCATGACCTCCCCCCGACGTCTCTACTCCTTTCACCCTCACAGAAGACCTTGTTCTAGCATTGCGCTATAAACCACCCCCAATACCTAACCCACTACTTCGATGAAGTGGACCATAACCTCTCCACTATCCCCTTATATAACCGCGGCTTTCGTGACCCCAGTCACAAAGTATATTGTTGATCCCACCCCCGCAAGTTAGCCGTAACCCCGCCCCCTTCTATATCACTCATCATACCTAGTTCATGCCCTTGCTTTCTGATTTAGATGAACCTAGTTCACTAGGTATTAAGTCTATTCTCTCATTCCTCTCTCCCATGATTACTGGAATGAAGTTTCCACATTGCTGTGAAAATCTTCGTCTTTCATTCCTAAGAGATGTTTTTAGTGGGTTCAAATCTCACACTGTGGCTTTCGATGCTTTCCATCTACTGCAAAAAATTACACATGATATTACACATCTGACTTAACACATCCTAGAAGGTGGTTACACCTTCATAAATATTCATTAAGAGGAAATTATAGTATAACCATTAGTTAGGAGGAAGTTATATTTCTGCAACATTTTTTCGGGGAAAAACATTATACATGTTTCTTGAAAACATCTGCTAGAATGATGTTAAATGTTTTAAATATACACTAGGAGGAAGTTATACTTAAATATTCGCTAAAAAAAATAAAAAATTACTTAGAGGGGATTATACTTATATTTAAATAATTATTTTCGAATGATGTTATTTTTCCTACGCCTCATTTGCAAAAACAAATTCAACAAACCAACTCTCTATCTGGTAGAGCAGATAACGCCAAGAAGATTGGATCACAAATACTGCATCTAATCGAACACCAACTTAACGATTAACATGATGCCACTATTATCTAAAACCGCCTCAATTTAATATTTTTCATTTTATTTTCTATTTTGTATTTTTAGTTATAAGCAACCTACGCAATTAAAGAAATTAAGAAAATTTAAACAAACTGCTTTTCGGTAAGGCTTACTGCAAAAACAATTTTTTTGTGAAAAAGACTTGATGAAAGACCTGGTGCTAGATGAAATGTCAGTGGGTCGAGTATTAACATTATCTTTAACCCATTAAAGTGCAACTTTATCCCTCTACATAAGATTTATAGAATCAAGAGCGTTAAGTTAGTAAGAATTCTTCGGGCTGACATACGCATTCTTTTTATTGAGCTCTAATCGCCTCTTTAGTTTTCTTCTTAGAGGACAACTTTGTTGGGCGACAGTATTTCGTAAAAGATGACGATATATTGTTTCAGGTGCAAATATCGGAGCTTAGATGCTCTCAACAAATTGAGTTCAGAAGAATCGTCTACTCAATAATGCTCGAACATTGATAAAAAAAAGACTAATTGATTATTTGAATGACTCTCTATGACTCTCTGAGCGTATGACTGTCGCATGCTGCTTTTGTACACATGATGTCTGCGAATTAAGAATTAATCGTGTTTTAGTATACAATTATTTTGAATCTCGAATCGGCCAGCTAGTTCCGGAGTGAAGTGCTGTATTGTGTTATTGCATACGAGGTTAAGAGGTGAAGGAATACTCATACCGTAGATCCATTGATTTGAATTGTGGATCAAATAAAGGTTTGATAATAAGTTTCCCATTTATTGCAGTTGGAATCGGTGTTATTTGGAAAAATTCAAATGTTTCGGGGTCTACTAATGGTAGTAGTAGTATCTGTTTTAAAAAACTTAAGTTCAATAAGGTGAAAATATTCTAAAATGCTGTCAATTTCTATTATAAGTAGTAGATCTTGCGGTAAATGTGTCCGAATGGTTCCTTTTTGAGTTGATCAGTGGATATGAGTAAAAGTTTAATCTTGTCATGATGGTCGTCGGTAATTCTGTTTATCAAGGCCTGCTGTTGCATTTGGGAATTTTGAGTTAATGTCAATACTTGTAATGCCAATGAAGTAAGTGTATGATACATGACACTATAATCGAGTGCATTACTAACGTTGTAGATGGTTGATATAATCAGGCTTATTTGTGCCTTTAAATCGACGAATTTCCGTTGTAAGGCGTCTTGAGTTTATTTCAAAATATTCAGTGTTGCGACAGTATTCATAACTCGAATCTAAATAGCCAAATAAGTAATTAGCCACATTTTCAATAATATTTAAGGCTCTCCGTTTAGGTCTTGCAAAGACTTTTGTTTCCGACCTGGTCGAATCCCAGGCGCTACAAAGAGATGAAAAATTAAAGTATTTTACAATGTTCCATTAACTTGACATGATTTTTGTGGTTCCAATGTGTTCGAAATATAGTCCAGGTGTAATTAACTATACGACGATTGGACTATATGTGGGTGCAGTTACGGAACAGTTCCTTAAGATCGTTAGCAAGACATTTCCTACACTTGGGAAATCACTTTTTGGGAGTGCTATTTGAGGCATTCAACGTAGGAACCTTGATTGCTGCTTCATTTATACGTATGGGTCCCTCGGACTTGCTTTTCTCGATTGGTTTGCTTGGCTCGATAGTCGTTGTCGTCCAATATGTTTATTACGGACGTGAGATTCTTGCATTAAGAGTCTTATTAATAGACAATCTAGTAGCAAGACTAGGTGCATCGCGTCAAATAAAAGTGAGAAAGATTAAAGTCGTCTGCCAATTCTTAAAAGATCTTATTAATTAATAAATGCAAATCTGAAATGGAACTAGTTTTGCTGGCTTCTAAGCCCTTGCGAATTAATTTTGATTATTCCGGCGTATCAAGAACGTTTCAACGCTACACTGGATAACTGCAACTCATTCTGTTTTAATAATGCCTTCCAGAGAATTTGCGTGCAACGAATATCATAAACAGTCATTCTTTCAAATTTGGCAAATGAATTCTTATGGTCGATACTATGTACGCAATGTGGTTTTTTGGAATTTATTATTAGTGTATGGATTGATCTCTACTTTGCATTCCGATCTGGTTGTAAATGGAGCGGGCCAAAGTGACTGGTGTCCGTGTAAGAGCATAGGCCCATAAAACCATAAGTTGCAGCTACTGAATTCAGATGCTTCAATGCCACGTGATAGTATATCGGGTTATCCTTTATCCTTTGATCTTACATGCAGCCACTGTCCTTTGTCGGAAATTTTAAGAATTTTTGTAATCCTGGCTGCCAATGCGTTAATCCATGCTAGCACAATTTTCGAATCTGTCCTCAAATATGTTTTAGTATCTGGCAACTGCATGCAATTTTTTACTTTAACCAATAATTGAGCTGTTAGTAAAGCGGCACATAGTTCTAACTTTGAAGTTCAGGTTTTTAATTGGGGCCAACTATGATTTAGCGCAAAGGAAGCGTATAATGAATTGTCCGTACTGAGTAATAGAACTTCGGTACATAACTACGTAGTAAGCTCGTTCTGAAGCATCGGCAAATGTATCGTAATTTCATTAATTCTATTAATAAGTAAGCTCGTTAGAAAATTCTTCGTTCCAATCAAGTTTTAGCGTCCACAAATGTTGCAAAAACAACTTTGCTTCCACTGTAACAGGACTCACAAGCCCAAGTGGATCAAATATCTAAGAAATGTCGGATGATATACTTCTTTTTGTATATTTGACTTGTTCGTTTTTGTTTATTTGTATCTTAAATTTATCTGTTGTTAGGATCCACACTTAACCCAATGTGTTAATGTTACCGCATTTCATCGTATTAAAATCTGATTGTACGTCTATATCGTAAAAATGCAACCGTTCAATTGGTTATGTATGATTGCCACACCATTTGCGAAGCTTAAAGCCACCATTGTGCTATAGTTTTATTAGCTCGTTTCGTGCATGTAATGATTTAGACATACTGTTGAACCCTGTCATAACGTCATCTACGTTAAAATTTGTTTTGACGATAGCTGCAGCTGCCGGGTGTCGATTTTTTTCAATTAAAACCAACCGTTGTGAGCATTTAATGGCGAGATACGCTCCTGACGACATTACATAAGTTGACAAGTTCGGAGAGGCTTATTATCATTGTCTTTCCATAAAATAAGAATGATAAAGCAAAAAATATCACGGATGGATTACGTCATCTGGGTTCATTTCACTCAAATGTGCCAGGTTTATGTAATCTTGCATAACACTTCGTTCAATAATGTGGGTGACTGACACATAGATGGCGGCACTAATACTAAATAAATATTTTTTTTCGAAAGTGGCAACCTTTTTAGGCTTACTGTCAAAATCATATGTTAATCCGACCATTTGTTTACAAGTTACAGTGCTTTAAGTGACGCTACTTTTGAGTTTTCAAAAAAAAATGAATTCAAAGCAATTCCGTGTGCTGATTTATCATTGTTTTTTAATAAAAAAAATATTGTTCAATGCCAGGAATGGCTTGAAAAACATTATTCGGACTCTGCTCCATCAAAAAAAAGCATTTGTTATTGGTATGCCGAATTCAAACGTGGTCGTACAGACACCGATGACATTTCATCTACTGGACGGCCAAATGACGCTGTTATTCAGGAAAACGTTGAAAAAACACTGAAAATCATTAAGTCCGACCATAAAGTGAAAGTGAGGGAGATTGCTGACATTCTACAGATATCAGCAGGCAGTTTACATATCATAATACACGAACATTTGGGTATGAAAAAGGTGTTTTCCAAATGGGTGCCGCGTTTGCTCACACCGGAGCAAAAACAACAACGAATCGATGATTCAAAGAGCTGTTTGGACATGTTTATGCGCAATAAGTCGGAGTTTTTGCGTCGGCACATCATGATGGATGAAACATGGATCTACCATTTCACTCCAGAGTCAAATCGGCAGTCTGCTAAGTGGCATGCAGCCGGTGAAAGCCGCCCAAAGCGACCAAAGACGAAGCAGTTGGCTGGCAAGGTTATGGCGTCTGTATTTTGGGATGCGCATGGAATAATATTCATTGAACGAATTGAGCTACGAATTGCTGCCGCACCCACCGTATTCTCCAGATCTGGCCCTCAGCGACTACTGGCTCTTCGCAGACCTCAAAAGATGCTCCGTGGTAAGAGATTTGGCTCAAATGATGAAATAATCGCCGAAACTAACGCCTATTTTGAATGCAAAGAAAAATCGTTTTACAAAGGCGGTATCGAAAAATTGCAAAAGCGGTGGAATGATTGTATCTCATTAAAAGGGGACTATGGTGATGAATAAAAACGAATTTTGCCAAAAAAATGTGTTTTAATTAGTTAGTCACACACATTATTGAACGAAGTGTTAAATTTACTGTATGCTATTTTAAACTCAGGGTCTCCGTTGAGACGTCGTTCTAAAGAGAAAAAACGTTTGATCCGACGAACCTTGTTGTATCTTCTCTAGTTCCCAAAATTTTTGCAGGTCGAGTTCTATATTATTTGTAAGAGCACTGCAGATCGATGCAAGTAATATAGAAGATCCAGTGATACGGCCAGCAAAACACAATTTATTGTAGAATCGAAGAGTTATTTTGTAACAAAATTCGTCTTAGCAGAACCATGTCGTTGTATAATTCAAATAAGAATTAATTCCATAATAATAATAATATAATTCCAATGCCAATAAGAATATCTACTGGGTCTGGTTTATTGAATTGGGCATCAGCTAGCACAATTCCTTCTAATATAGCTCAATTTGATGTATCTTATTTAATTTGCAACTATTGTTGGCAACATATTTGCTTTTATTTTAAATTTTCAGTCAGTTATACTTGATGATATATGTACGTACCACTAAAATTGAGCGAGCTTACCAATTGAATCAGCCCAAGTTTTGGTGCTGCTCGCTCCATTATAAGGTTTACTTGTCAGTCTGAATCCAATAAGGCACGCATCTTGCATTCTACACCCTGAGAATTTAGCACCGTCATTATTACAGTTCCTAGTAAAGCATAAAATTTCTTCAACTCTCTAGATCTACTGGTTGCAAGTGTATCTGCTGCATGACCACTTGTTTATCGTTATATGTATCGTTAATTATTGCATTTCGCGATGAATCAGCACTGATCTGAGACTTGCCATTGGTGGCATAAAATTCATGTGAGATTGTGTGATCCTCCCCTTGTAATTTTTACAAGGGGAGGATTTATGATCTCCCTTGCATACCAAACGCTTTGATGATCTATTTGTAGTATTCAAACACGGCAATTAATTCCGAGATTTTTAAGACCAAGAATGCACTTAAAAGTTGGGTCGTGAAGTCGCTTGATTGCCTCAGAGCTTTAGGACTCTGATTGCCTCATGTTTTGTTGAAAAATAAGTTTCACAATAAAGGCTTTTACAAGAAGCCGTTTATTATCGTAGCAAAGCAAAGTAAACTCCAGGCACTACCAAAATTATCCTCAGATACGATTTAATGAGCAGATAAAAAAATTTTGGCAATTCGCAAGTGATTGTTTATTTACCACTTCATTGAATAATTGAATTGAATAAGAATAGTCACTCTTGGTAACTGTATTGTTGCAGATGATAGTGATGGAACTTTCTAAGAAAATCGAAGCGTGATTAATCCTGTGTGAACTAAGTTTATCAGCTTAGTCCCCGATAAGGACACCGATAACCACGATAACATCAGCTCTTTTAATGCATTTAAAAAAATCATCACTAATTACATATTCTGTAGCAGCATTCGGCATAGTGATTCAAGAGCATTTATTTGACATATCATTATATAGAATACACTCAGATAATATTATATTGATACCTAAATTGGTAAATTTATTGCTTAGAATAAACCGGTGACAAGTTTATTTTGCGACTCCAACATTCTCTTTCACTTTTTGTTTTAGTCTAGTGTCACTGATTTACCATATGATTTCATCATTTCGCCTTTACCATCTGTCCATCGATACTATAAATCGTGAAAAACATATCGCATAACAAATAAGTTATTCCAAAAAATTTACTTATATTTTCTCTTGCAGGTTTGGTTTCAAAACCGAAGAGCCAAATGTAGGAAGCATGAAAATCAAATGCAGAAAGGTAATGTAAAATAATTAAAATCTTTATTTTAAAAAACAAACAAATAAAATATTAAGTTAATTATTAAACTAATATTAAACTATAACAGTGTACTTTGAACACCGTAAATATTTTATAGTTTAATTGTAACTGTTCAAGAAGATTAGCGACAGATACAGGGGGAAATTATTTACAACAATCTGGTATGCATGCGGTAACTATACTGTCTATACTGGGATAGCTCATGGTTTTCAAGAGGTGCTACAGGAATATTTTTTTGTAACCGTAAATTTTTTCGTAATATAAATTTTAAACACTGGTTATTTTTGGTTTAATTCTTAATTTTTTTTTTCTTAGTTTATTATATAATATAAGTTATTATATAAAAAGTATATTAGAAAATAGATCAACGTTACCGACTGGGCCACGTTGCTAGGTTATTAGATCAATGTTACTGACTGGGCTATGTTGCTAGGTAAGGAAATCAACATTACCGTCTAGGTCACGTTGCTAAGTTAGGAGATCAAATTTACGTCTGCGTTACGTTGCTAGGTTATAAAATCAACGTTACCGACTAGATCACGTTGCTAGGTTATAAGATCAACGTTATCGACTAGGCCACGTTGCAAGGTATGGTTAATCCTTACCGACTAGGCCGCGTTGGTATGTTACAGGAAATTAACCAAATTATCTTGTCCAAATAATCTTTGCGAGTTCTCCAAAGTATCTGTTGACAATGCTCCTACTAAGTGTCCTGCTGTAAGGGCAATAACGATGTGAACTGCTGTGAGTCCTGTAACCCGCTGTAACCGTTGTGACTATGTGAGTTGTTACACGTACTGCGACGATGTGCACTGTTCTAAGTGCTGCGACGAAGCGACGAAGTGCTGCAGTAGCACCTGTATTTAGAAATTATCATTATTGACGAACTCATATGGAAGTTGTTCGAAATGAAAGGAAGGATTGCATACCGGTCAACAAAGGTGCCTATATAAATCAAAAAACATCTTTACTTTACTATGTCAATGTCAACAGCGACGTGAATCCCACGATTCTCAGTATATTAATTTGTTGACAGAAAGTACTTTGTTTTCTCCTCATTTACCAAAAGACCCATTTGTTTCGCTTGTTTTTTTAAGTTGGATAATGCCGCACTGACGACGCGGGTCTTCAGACCAATGTCGTCAATATCGTCGGCATATGCAAGCAGCATTACACTTTTGTAGATTATTGTGCCAGTGCGGTTTAAATCTGCTCATCGAATTATCGTTTCAAACATTAGGTTAAAGTAATCACACGACAAGGAATCACCCTGTCTGAAACCTAGTTTGGTATCAAACGGCTCGGAGAGGTTCTTCCCGTTTCTAACAGAGGTGGTGGTGTTGTTCAACGTCATTTTACATAGCCGTATAAGTTTTGCTGGGATACAAAATTTAAACATAGCAGAATGAAGAGTGCTTCTAGTCATAGTGTGCTCGGCGTCGACAAATGAATTCGACAAATAGATAGATTGCATTGATTAGCTTTTATTGGATCTTCTCTAAGATTTGATGCACTGTGAATATTTGGTCTAGGGCAAATTTATGAGGTTGAAAGCCACACTAATAAGGTCCAATCAGTTTGTTAACGACTGGCTTTAATTTTTCACATAGTATGTTTGATAGAATCTTCAATACGATATTTAAAAGCATGATCCTATGATAATTGGCGCATTTTGCAGAATTACTTTTTTTGTGGATTGGGCAAAGCACAGTTAAGTCGTTGGTCCAATCATTGGTTGGTCATACATTTTAATAGCTCTTCGCCACAAACTTCAAACAGCAAAGCCGGTAAACCATCGGTGACTTCAGTTTTGTTGTTTTTGAGCAGTATTATAGCTATTTGAATTTCATTATGATCGGAAAGCGAGACAATTATTTCATCGTCAACGATTGAATATTCTTGATCATATTTACTTTCTTTCACATCCCTACAATCTACCACCTAAGGAAAGCGTTCCTTTTAATTTTTTGACTTTTGTGAGCAGAGGTAACCTATTTAGAAAAATTTTTAAAGAATTTACCACAATAAGCACATAAATACCCACATGACATCACGAATAATGACTACTAAAAATACTACTTAAGCAAGAAAAAGCGGTCATTGCACTAACACAAAACTTATAAAAAGTGGAAATGCTGAAGACGAAGAAGCGGCAGTCAAGAATTGATAGGGGTATTCACTCTCTCTTGTAAACTCATTGCAGGGAGCACGAAATGCAAGAATGCTATGCAAAAACTGCAAGACTGCGAGAACACCTCTGTTGCAGAATTGTATCATCAAAATGAATCAGCTGTTTTTGCAGTCGATTCACATTGAGCAAAGAAAAATAAAAGTATAACAATGCCGCGAACAAGTGAAATACAAAAATGTATAGATTTTTTAATTGAAAATAGTACTTTTAATATTCTGATTGAAGGTATTAACATGTTGTTAATGTAGTTTTCACTACTATATAGTTTCTATTTGTTAGATGATGCAAATTACTGGGAAGTGATGGAGCAATTAAATGAAGACCTTTTGTTTACTTTAGTAAACCATCACAGAAATCACCAACCCGTACCAAAATCTTCAAGAATTTGATGAAGGCCGTTTTTGTCAGATGCTTAGAGTAAATTGGAACGTATTTTCCTTAATAGTCTCACTAATAAACTATTAAGGATTGCTATTGTTTTATATCGTTTGGGTTCATCAGGCGAAAATGCGGCTATTCGTAAAGTCGCTACACTATTTGTTGTTGGAGATATATGTAATAATAATATAATATAAAAATAATTAGTATAATAAAAATATAACTAATTCTTAATTTATTATTGTTATTTGTTATATTTTTTATCGAGGGGGGTAGTGGGGTTTTGCACAGCAGAACGCACGACTTTCGGTGCAGAGCTGGATGATGTGTTGTCTGCAGACGATTCAATAAAAAAAACTTCATTGCCTAGCGCAGAACTAGTTGGTGGCTATGGCAATGTTTCCGTACAAAATTAGACATGCGTCCAAACACTTCATTCAATAGTTCAAAATGTGAACAAATTTTCGTAAGTTTCGCTGAAATTGATAAATAGATAAATTAATTCACAAATGTATATGTATATAATATTATATTTGTGAAAACTTAATTAATGGTCACATCGATTTAAATTATTGAACGAAACGCATGTATATAGCATAGCCATAGATTAACATATCTCGAAATTTTACTAACAGTCAATTCATATTTAAAAATGAGAAGCAACAAATGACAAAACAGCTGATTTCCGCCATTTCTGGTTTGTTGCAAGCAAATATACATAGGTTTCAGCATTGGAAGATTGCACGCAATTGCACGAAATTTTGTGCGTGTATTTTGTTGTTGTTATTTGCATTCTCGTACAATCTGTGCATTTCGTGCACCTTGCAATGAGTTTGCAAGAGAGAGTGAATACCCCTGATGTTTTAATGTGCAAAAAAAATCCTTAAACACTAAAGCCAAATTTGAACTTGCAGGATTTGACGTTGCGATTTAATGTATGGAATGTACTATATTTGTTAACACTTCAAGTAGTCCAAAAAAACTAACGGCAATTTGCCTTTTGTACCATCACATATTTTTAATAAATCGTTAACAAAATCGTAAATGAGACGATAACAATTTGAGAACTGCAATTTAATTATAAACGAAGTGTTTTGATCTTCGTCTAATACGCCAATCCATTTTAATAACCTTTCGCTTGTGTTTCTTTTTGGCTTTATTTTGATGTGCTTATTCAATCTAAACTTAGCTTCAAGACTTATGCTAAAATATTGAACAGTATTTGCGTATAGAATTGGAGTTTCTAGTAGCATTATTAGATGATAATTTGATGAACAGGGATGTTTCTGTAGCTAATTTGTGACAAGTCAACAGATACATTTCTGTTGACCACATAAGCCAAATCCAAATAAAAACATTTATTTAACAATTTAAATTTTGTTTCCCAATTTCAACTTAGCGCAAAGAAAATTATTAAGAAAACTATAACAATCGAAAGTTATCCAAAATTCTTCAAGTATTTATTTCAAATATATTTTTCGTTAACAAATAAAGAAAGAGTACATAATAAAAATAAAACCATATTCACGTCATTTATTAATCACTGTCCTGTATTTGCCAACTCCTTAAGTTCATGTTTTTTGCAATATTCATAAATAAAGAGCATGCGCATAAATGATAATAGTTTGGTTCATACCCTTTTTTATTCCACTCGGTTTACATGACTAATAAATCCTAGTGGGTAGTATACATATTACGTTGTTTGAAAAAATATAGTTTTAAGTTCATGGACTAAGTTAATAGTTCAATAATTGCTAATTGCTATAATTTTTTTTCTATGATTTGTCTATGATTGACCAAATTGTTGTACCTCTAATTGTTTTGTGATTCATTCAAAGATTTTATTTAAAAAAGAATACTAAAAGCAACTAAAAGACTAGGCACCAATCGAACCCTTCCGTTGATGAGGTGCTCCTTCAAGCTAAGCATCAATCATGTATTAGGAGTATAAACTGTTAAATAATTTACTAAAAGTAAATATATATTATAACGATTTTAAAATTAATTATCTATTTTAAAGCGCCTTTTAACAATTTTTTCCTAAATTTCCTCTCAACCAAAAAAAGGAATAAGTTATTATTACACATCAGAATATAATTTTAATTTCGATATTTTACTTTGTCTACATTTAGACTAGACTAGACTAGCATATTTTTATACGAATTTTGCATGAAAAATGACACATATTACTGCTATTTGCTATGACACAATATTCAGACTATAGTTTAGATTATAACTTTTTAGAACCATATTTACTGTACATTTGATGTAGCAAATTAAAGTTATATCCCACTGAACACTCACTTCAATGCAAATATGTATACACAAAAGATTCTGCACAGAATAACATTCAATTGATTTTTCAACCAACCTCAAACTTTTATTTTGAGGTTAAAGCGTTATATTTGAACGACAAACTAAAAGCTCGAACGAAAAGAAATATGCATACACAGCGGGACATAGATTACTTCCCAACTGAACATATCGAAAAAAATAATGCGACAAATACTCAAATAACAAGCAATAACTTTTAACTTCTACAAACGAAAGTGACGGTATCAAATTAAAAAAAATAAGCTCAACAGGCCAATGTATCTGCTGTGTTCGATTTTTTTAGCTGCATGAGAACTTAAAATGATAATGGAAGACAAAAATATTGTTGGAATAAAATTTTTTTTATTATAATCTGGTAAAGAATTTTATGGCGTTAATTTTTTGAATATGATATCCATTCAGCGGCATATATCCGCCGCGGCTACGGGTTACATGGTTCATTCGATCAGCCCAATTTTTTACTATTTTATCCAATAAATATAGCTATATGAGATCGATTGTGTCAATGATGGTATGAACATTGGGTTCCAATGCTTCAAGAGTTGCTAGTTTTTTAGTTTGTCGGCATAAACCAATGATTTAATGACTAATGATAGTCCCATAAAGAGTAATTAGTCCTTTCTCAGTTCTCTCCTCAATGTTCCTTCTCCAATATAGTTAGGAGTCAAGGACGACGTTAACGTATTTAGCCTCCGAGGAAAGATTCAGTGCAATTTCATCTAGTTTGGTCAAGGTGAAAGCATGTATTTTGGTTTTCCGTTACTTTCAGTCCATCAAAAAATTTTCAAAAATGCCAATTCTATGCGCTCACTAATCGTTGACAAATATTTGCCTGGGATTAAAATGCCAACGTAGTCGTTGAAGGCAACAACTTTTGCCATGAAAATCAATAGGATTTCGTCGACTACCAAAAGTCAGAAAAGAGGCTGTGTGGAGTATCTCTTGAGTCCTCTTGATTTACGGAGCCCGTTCTCATATTAGTGTTGATGACTCTACTCTCAATCATTGGACCAATCCATACTACTATGAAATACTCGACTCCACTTTTCCGTAGCGCTTCTCGGATCGCATTCGTATTTACGTTATTGAAACCTCCTTCGATATCAAGGAAACCTGCCAAGGTGTACTTCTTTAGTTCGAGTAACCTTTCAATAATGCCAACCACTGTCTATTGTGCGGATTTTGATTTTTCCTTTCATATGTAAGTAAATATGTCTCTGTAATGTTTTCAAAATAAATTCCTGTGGGTTTGGTCTTAAAGCTTCAATTTTTAACCGCGTTCGATAAATTCACTTTATTTTCAATCGAAGCGATATCCTTAACGTACTTTGTTTCGACTTTGGCTTGCCCTTGTTCTCCTGTTGAAATAGCTGTAGCGTGATCCTTTTCAAACTTTTCTACAGCCTTTTCATGCTTCCAGACTAATTCCTTCGACCTCTTTGTGAAAGAGGAAGAGTTTCTCGTATGTTGTTAACCTGTGATAACGAGTCATCCTCGGTTGCTGCATCGATGCGCAAGTTCAAAAATCGAGATCTAATTTGATCTCTCTCAATCTTCCCTTCCAAGACTCCATTCCTCCCAAAGTTGGCTTGGAGACCGCGCCCTATCCAGTTTTAGTATTTGAAATTAAAATAGAATCTGGATTTGCATTTAAATTTGAAATTGAAATTGAAACTAAAGAAAGATCACAGGATATCATTTTGCACCGTAACATTAGAATTTTTTGATGACATTAGCCATGCAAGTACCTCCTCCCTGTAGGGTTACATTATAAGTCCGCCACCCCAAGCACAAAAAGACTCGGACTCAACCGCCTCTAACATTGAGAAAAAAGACGTCGTTGTGTGCCGCCCCTATTTTGGGAAAAACAAACGCACACGCAGGCAGCTTTTAGTTGGTTGCTCAGCAGGCGGCGTGTCTAACATGGGAAATCTTACCTGGAGGTAGCATATCATTGTATGGCCACCCTCGTTAATGAAACCCGACAATTCACTGCAGCACTAGGACCCCACAACACGACAAGGTACCTACCATGTGGGGGTATGTCTTACCTCGAGAATGTTCTAAGCTCTATCCCGCAGTGGTCGCAGTGGTCGCAGTGGTAATATATTAATTTGATTTGGATTGGTTCAAACAACTAAGAGATTATATAATAATACAAGCCAGCGATAGCTTTTCGAGTGTTATTGCTCAGCACATATGTCGGAGCAGAATGTTATAGCATAGTGAAGTTACTTCTGATTTCAAACTGTTCCACAATGATTGCTTTTCCGAATGCAGATGGAAATATTTCTGAGATATGGTATGCTTTTCGTAAGACAGGGACAATTATCACAGTCACTGTTACTGAAAATTACTCGCTGATATAACAGTTCGCTATATGGGGCGAACTAACGTAATACGTTCTGATATGAAGTTTCTGTTCTTCGCTGATCTTTTAGCACCAGCTCAGTCATTAAGGTAATGTTATTGATTGCTAACTGCGATTCAAGACGTTCCACATGCTGATTCTGAGAAGAATTCAAGATCATTAATAATTCCTTTTTAACTTGCAATTTCAAACATAAACAAAATAAATATTTATAAATAAAAACTGGTGTTCTTGTATTCATTATTCGTTTTTTGATTATATCTACGTTGTTTACTTACAATCATTTTAAATCGTTTAAATCGTTACATTTCAATTCTGCCAAACTACGCATGAATTGACATTAGTTTGTTTGCTCAGCTGATTGCAAGCGAAGAAGTGCAAATTCGTTGCATATACGAAGATCAATCAGTGTTTCAATTGTTTTAATTAATAACTGGCGTTACGCCAGTTAAGAAGCAATGTGATGCTTGTGATGATTCGAAATGTCACTCTCAATCCATAACAAATAAAATGTTTTCTTTTCTATTGTAGTCGATTAACAATATCGTCAGCTAATTTATCACAATTCACTAATGATAAACTCAAATCTAACTTTTAGTAATCGTTGTGACGACGTAACTTAAAACGAATTATGAGTGTGATTATATAAGACAAATTATTATGTACATACAAATGAACAGTAAGTATTGTAGTAAACTGTTGCACTAAGCTGAGCCTTAAAACTTTTAATATTAATAAAAACGTACCTGTAGAGCAATTATATTTAAGTTCAAAATATTTAATACTAAATATTATATTAAAAATATTAATATTTTTATTTAATAATTTGTAATTTAACGTCAGTTTTGACGGTAGTGACTATTTCACATAATAACGTCTATTACATTTTGTTAGATGTTAATGTTTTTATGTTATTTTCAGGACTAGTGATAAAAAGTCAAAACTGCCCAATATCAACGCATGTAGAAACTAGTCGCGTCACACCTTATGTTAATTTTTCTACTCTTCGCACTTCATCTACAACTTTTGCAATCGTTCAATCAAATTCATTATCTACTTTAAGAGATTCCGAAAATGATCTCAACGCATCATTATCTACGCAACATATCTCCTCGAGCTCGATAACCGCAGCCGCAAGTATTTCAGCTTTCGATTCTGCGCTTATATCAGTAGCTCAACAGGTAATTAAATTTTTAATTCATCTTTTGATTTTTTTTATGAAAGGTAAAATTATGAAAATACATAAGTAACATACATAAGTAGTTTAAGAAAGATACTAATAGCTTCTGTAATAACACACAGAATAGTCGCAGTCTAACGTCCAACATAAAATTTTGACAACGGCAGCAAATAAAAAATCAGAGAATCTTAGTGGTATCAATCCTGATGCCTTTTCTTATAGGCTTCCTTCGTTATCATCTTCCGTGTGTGGATTGTGATGCGATATTCCTTACATGGGGTACAAACGCTGCGCATTTCCTTGTCCCTCGTTGGTGCTGCAGCCGCTCCTTACATGGGGTGCAGTCGCTGGCACTTCCGACTTTCTCGTTGACGCATTAACTGCTCTCATAAGGGAAGCAAACATTGTGCACTTGCGCGTCCCTCGCTGTCATTCCGGTGTGGGTCTACTCTAACACTTAGTTAGAGTCAGCGTCTACTCGGCTCACCCTCCGACGCCTGACTGGATTTTAGTCGCCATGTACGACAGGTATGCCTTACCACGGGAATATTCTATCCGCTATCCCGTAGGGGTGAATATCTTGTGTGTGTGTGTATTTTGCTTTAGGTTTGATCACGAGAGGCACTTCTTTTTTAAATTCTGCCACTTTTTTAATTCTTTTGAGTTTGTTTGCCTTTAGTGCTTTTACATATGAAGCTTCCTGTGCACTACTTGGTTGTAAGGCGCTACTTTGGACTTCTTTTAACTCTTCCCAGATATAATTGTTTTAGTTACTATTGCTTTAAATTTCCTCCGGAAATTTTTCGTTCTGAATTTTAAATATTTCTGCGAATTCAAGAATTTTTTTAACTTTCATAGTATTCTCTTCACACACAGGTTTCACTTTTTTCAAATTCTCCACGCACTGGCTGAATTTTGTTTAATTGCCGTTTGCAAGGAATTTACCTCATTTTCGCTCTTTTGTTGGGCACTATAACAATTCTTAGCTAGCCTGTCTTATTCTTTTTGAATAAACGAGACAAAGTTAACTGGTCTTAAACCACAAAATGAATATAATCTATCTACAAGTAGATAGGAAACTTCTTTTCGAACAATTTTGTCTACCATTTCATTACCTGAAATTCTAACGTAAGCCCAAATCCATATGGCCCATACCTAATTATATTAGCTAACAAAATTTAGCTCATACTTCATCAGAACTCTTAATAACCTTTTATGAAAATTTAATATCAAGTAACACCTACTTCTCAGTTGGGTTAGTTTCTCTTTAGCTCCAACAATTTCATTCAAACACACTTCATTTTCACATAAATTTCTGCTTGAAAAATAGTTGTGCTTTTGTGTAGTGGTTCTACTATAGTATTTGACACTGCTCAAATACCTTTTCTTCAGATCCTTTGGTGAGGAAATAACCGTGCTGACACATTCTATTCTATCTTGCAAGTTTTAAATATATCCTTTCATCTATTTACATATAAAGCCGGGCTTTATATTCCACAGCTATGAAATTTCAGAAATGATGACAACTGACCCAATGATATCTTTCTTGCGTGAAAATATAACGTGTTTAAAACTAGACAGAATCTGAGTTTGTCAATAGACACTGAAGACAGACTAAACTGCTGGCATGAGTGTAAGGTCCATTATTCTAAAATCAAAAACATGACCATGAAATACGAGGTTTGAAACTGCAACCATCCGGAAGACCTAGCACATGTGGCAACATTCGGTGAATCAAGCACATCCACACACACTCTTGTGACACGAAATAAAAATGTCATTTAAAAAATACTTGAATAACATCATTAAAGCGATCAAACAAAGCAGATAGCCGTACTATCCCATAACAATCCTTTAGCTTTGTTTTCAACCCATAGTGATAGAAAATCAACTAAAAATAATAAGTTGAACTGTCAGTGTAACAGTATTGAGTATCTTTTAAAACGAAAAGGCACTTGTACTAGCTAAATATCTAAGTAGTCAAGAAGAAACCCATCGCATAGGGCCAAATAACAACCTAAATGACAAAGCTATTCTGCTGATAAAAACCAAAGAAGCAACTGGAACATCAAAAAGCTAAAGTTAAAAATATCTTTAGGAAAATATTATAAGTAGAGAGTGTTGTGTTGAAAACACTACCTTCAAAAGGAGTGGCTAAACTTGCATAATTATTTAATAAGGGGATAAAATTAAATTATGTCCTAAGTTATTGGAAAGTTGCTGAAGTGGTGATGATTCTAAAACCAGACAAGGACCAACATTTTCCAGCCTCGTATAGACCCATCTCACTTCTCCCAACTGTATGAAAATTATTTGAAAAGGTCATTTGTAAAAGAAAAAATAGTTTAGCAAAGGAATCTTATCCCAAATCATCAGAGTTACGCACGAAATCGAAAAGGCCTTAGAAAACAAGAAAACTTGTTAAGCTGTGTTTCTTGACATCTCAAGGGCTTCTGACAAAGTCTGGCATTCCGACCTGATACATAACCTAAACACTATTCTGCCACAGCAATACTGGATTCGTATATTGGCACAAAGTGCTATCGAGCTAAACTATATGACGCTTATTCTCAATTATATCTTATAAATCGCGGGGTCCTTCAGGGATGTATTCTAGGCCCATTGAACCTGTTGTACTTATATGGCTTTACAGTGAACTCAAGGTGCATTGTGGAAACTTTTGCAGATGACACGATAATAATGACTACAGGTCCAAACAATAAGGTGTCTACCACCACGCTACAAACAGCTCTTCAAGGAACCACGTAGACTTTACTAACAGAAGAGATACTCAAATTTTATTATTTCTAAACAGCGTAAAAATTCCAGTTTCGAATTCTGCGAAATATCCGGGTATGAAACTAGATGCCAAACTAAGTTGGAAGGTTCACATCAAGAAAAAATTAACTGAGTTAAATATTAGATATAAAAAACTAACATGGCTTACTGGAAGGAGATCTAAAGTATCTCAGCAAAACAAACAAGTCTTCAAACCTATACGGCGTCCAAATTTGAGATTGTGCAAAAAAACATATAATAGATATGACACAAAGGTTCCAAAACAATGCACTTAGGGATGCAGTTAACGTTCCGTGATATGTGAAAAATGCTGATCTACATCGTGCCCTTGAAACACCTTTTGTCAAGCAAGAAATACAGAAGGCTGCTAAAACACATTATGACAGACTGAGTCAACACTTAGATAGCAGTATTCCGGCTTTACTTAGCGATGTTACACACAAACGTTTAACTTACTTTAACCCAAGGACCTTTTGAGGCGTTTCAACCGGCAAGGAGATGACTAGCTCAGATCTATATGCTCAGTTTAGATAAGTAACATTACTTTTAAGATTAAATTAAATAACCTCTTGTTAGTCAATATGACTAGTTGTTGTTTATTTAAACTTTGTGCTTTGTTTGAGTGAAGAACGTAAATCATTATATAGTGAAATATAATAAAAGAAACAATATCAATACTGTGATGTGACAAATTTATGAATTGTTTTACATTGCATCATTTCACCTTTTTTAAAATATTGCATATTAAATAAAACAATTTATCCTCACACAGTTCATTATCAAAATTAAGCATATTATGTTATTTATGAAATTTTTGTTTAAGTT
This sequence comes from Teleopsis dalmanni, assembly GCF_002237135.1. NCBI lineage: Eukaryota > Metazoa > Arthropoda > Insecta > Diptera > Diopsidae > Teleopsis > Teleopsis dalmanni. Next base: position 72,351,856 of record NC_051848.1, on the reverse strand, counting down.
TATCTGCTTAAAATTTAAGATGCAACAAATTGTTTTTTCATAACTCTACCATTCCACCTCAATATCATTTTTTATATGAAAATACGAAAAATACAAATTTATAATATATAAAAATTTAACATTTGAAAATAAAATTTTACTAACAGTTTATTAGGTATAAAAAATAAACAAAATAGATTCAATGTATTTTAAGTTCTAATTTCAATTACTTGAAACTTTCTTTCAGTATGCAACTGCTCTGAGAAATAATGGTTCATCTGGTTTATTTTCTTTATCTCAACATCCAATAAACTTAGCAGCTATAGCATCAGCTCAAAGTAAGAGTTCCAGCATAGCGGATTTGCGAATGAAAGCAAAAAAACACTCGGAATCACTTGGTTTACCTACAGAAAATATTATATAATAATATTTCTTTTTTTTTATTTTAATTCTTAAATAAATTGAATATACAATTTTAATACAAACGGAAATAAAAATTTTTTTATAAACTGTATGACCTAGATAACGAACCCATTTTATTCGCACGCATTTAAAATACTATGCACCAAAAATATACCTGCAGAACGCCACGTAAGAATTATAAAGCACGAATTGTATTTCCTGTTGGATGCAGAAGATCTTTCTCGATGGGTAACGCTCGCATGTTACTTGTCACCATCGGTGCCGTAGTGCTGAGCATAAGTTGGAGCAGCCGTCAGGAACATTTTTTTTCCAGTTTAGGTCAAGTAGTTCTTGAGAACTGAAAGGAATTTTCGTCTGCACAGAATTTTACTGTATTGAAAGTCATTCCCACTAGGTAAAAAAAGCTTACTCCTAAACCGAGATTTGGGTTAGAGCAAATGTTTTCAGTTGAGATAGGGCTTCGCAAATTCGGGTTTAGTATGGTGGCGTGCCCTATGTTAATTCTAGATAACCGGAACAGAGTGTTGAGTCTGGGCTTTATTCTATTAAGAGTCATTACTACTAGGTATACAAAGCTGAACCCCAAATGGAGATTAGGGTTAGAGCAAATGTATTCAGTTGAGATAGGGGTTATCATGTTCAGATTTAGTATAAGAGCGTACCCAATGTGATTTCTAGACAAGCAGAAGATAGCATTGAGTCTGGTTAATACTAATTTAACTTGTTACCAGAAACCTAGAAGGTAGGCAATAAAGCAATTTTAGGGCTCCAATAAACCCTCAGGTACAATTAGGTCGGCCTTATATTATCAGGCAATTTTATATAGCACACCTTCTTAATCGCACCCCTGTAAAAACAGCCATATAAAGAAGAATTGGTATAATGATTGCTGTATAGAGCCAGAGTATGATTCAATGATAGCTTAGGATACTCGTGTGGGTTTTTATATTGTAGTAGGAAATATCTTAGTCTTCAACCTAAGATTAGAGTCAAGTACATGACGCAAATACCTGACTTTCCTTTTTAAGCTAAGCATGTGTCTTCAATTTAAAATAAGAAAAAGGTAAAAATATATTACCGAATTCACCGCACTATTTTGTCACAGTGACGAGTGAAGAATTAATAGTTTTCATAAAATTTATCTGACGTAACGAAAGTAATGTTTACAACTTTTTTATTATACTTAGTTTATTAAATCTACTTATTCCCTTAAAAAGTTTTATATATATATTGTAAAAGACTTAAGTGTTGATAAATTTAAAATAAAATAAAAAACTATTGTTCCAATAGTTTGAGCAATATATTCACCTCTATGTTTCATAGAAGTAGAGAAAAATGCCGGAGGTGATAATTCTTATGTTGATGAGTACCTCAATAAATATCACCAAGCTTACGTTAAGGTTTAGTTCTAATAGGAGTTTTATAATGGCATTATGGCATTGTTCAAGGTTTCAATATATGAGCACTCCATTTGATTTTAGTATGGGTCACTGAAAAGGCGTCCAAAAGAGGTAGGCCAATCTTCATGAGTACCTTATGCGCGAAGACCACATTCCCACTCTTTGGCTGTGGCTTCCTATCTATGAAGTAAAAGAGTCATTAATACTCTCTTACTTCAGTGTGAACAAGAATATAGAATCTGAATTTATATATAGCATTTACATATACCGTGTGGTATCTATTTGCATTTAATAGCAAACTTAATTATTAATAAAATAAAGTCGTTGGAAAAGCATATTGTCCTTCCCTTTTTGAGTCAAGTAAAAAATGAAAATTTTTAAGGCAATTTTAGAGTGTTGTTAATTCATTCGCACAACTCTCTAGATACCCAACGATTTAAAAGACAGTGTTGTTCTCGTCCGACATCGGTAGGATACCGCGGTATAGTGACATCTTGTCAAAAATGTTACATATTTAGTGTAAATGTTATTTATTATTTATTTTACTATTAAAGAGAATTCCTGAAGTCCGTCTTAAGTTTACAGTAACTGTCAAATTTATTGAAGTTTGCAGTTTTCACATTTATTGTAATTTTTCAGCACCCTTTTTTAAACTATTTATATACACTAAATCTTTTGTGTTACTTTTTTAAGCCTTTATCGTACAAACATCCAAAATGTCTCTTTTTTAATGCTGCCACCATGTTTTTATGTTTTTTCGTCTTTATGTAATGCTGGCACAGTACCCCCTCCTAGTGGCAGAGTTTGGACGACGGCGCGCTACGAATGTCGAGAAATCAATGCAGCTACTCGCGGTAGTCGCACAGCTTCGCTCAAAAACGCACTGATCGACCAGAACGTGTAACCTTTGAAAAGTCAGATGGTGGTTTAGGGACCTCCTTCTTGTATACTTCTTCCTTCTCAAAATTGTCTAAGAAGGTTGGCGAAAGCTGCTTGCTGATCTTCTTCATTGCTGGTGAGGTAAGCTGGTTTCAATCTGTCTACTGCGACGGTGTACCTGCTCCCTCTCTTGTTAATCACGAAATTTTTCCCCCCCGTTGCAGTACTTGAAAAGGTCCTTCATATGGCTGTTTTAATGGAGCTTTAACTCGATCGACGCGCTTGAACACAAACTTACTGACTGGACGATGTCCGTGCCTGCTGCCGTTGATCGTCTTCAGCTGAGCCAATGTTTTACGTAGTGTTAAAACGAAATCGGTTTTATCTGGTTTTTGGCATTTTTGTGACAATAGTTGTCCACGTACACGTAAAGGATTTCCGTATAGCATTTCAGCAGAACTGACACAAGATCTTTCTTTGGGGTAGTCCTCAATCCCAGCAGTATCAATGGGAGTGTACGCGTCCAGTTGTTAGTGTTGTGACAACGCAAATCTGTTTTCAACGTCCTATGCATACGTTCAACCATTCCATTCGCTTGGGGGTAGTATGCTGTCGTGTGGATGTGTTTGATGTCCAGTAGTCTGGATAGTTTGCGAAATATTGTTGACTCGAACTGACGTCCTAATGTGAGGCACACCATAATGCGCTACCCAACCTTCGATTAAGGCACCCAACCTTCGATGACTTTGGTAGTTATATCTGGTACAGGCACCACCACGGGCCACCGTGAGAAATGGTCGATGCACGTCAAATAGTATCGTTTACCCTGGGATAGTGATAGTGGTCCGATGATGTCTATGTGTACATGCTGGAAACGTTCGTCTACACCTGCGAAACTACCTATAGGTGACTTGGTGTGACGATGAACTTTAGATAGTTGGCGTGAAATGCAGTTCTTAACAAACTTAGCTACGTCTTTTGCTAAAACGGGCTAGACGAAACCTGCTTGAATCAGTTTGCGTGTCGCTCTTACGCTAAATTGTGTAGTTTTGTTATCAGTAACTTACGGCAACTGGCTGGAACGAACGGTCGAACATTGCCCTTGGAAATGTCGCAAAATACTTCAATATTGTATGTTCAAGTAGCGCGCGCAGCTTATCATCTGAAACTTGTGCCTTTGCTATCACGTCCACCTCCGCTGCCTCAAATTCGATTTGTGCAATACGTGAAAGTGTGTCGGCCACGCAATTGTCTGCTCCAGCAATATGGCGGATATCAGTGGAGAACTGGCTGATGAATTCTAGCTGCCTAACGCGCCGTGGCGATGTCTTCTCACTGTTCTGTCTGAACGCAAACGTAAGTGGTTGATGGTCAGTCAGAATGATAAATTCATGCCCTTCGAGCGCATACTTGAAATGTTGTATAGCTTCGGCGATGGTGGTCAGTTCTCTGTCGTAAGCGCTGTATTTTAACTGTGCCGTGTTCAACGCCTTCGAATAGAATGCTAAAGGTTGAAATTTGCCCTCTACAATCTGCTGTAGGATGGTACCGACTGCCGTATCGGAAGCATCGATGGTCAGCGTTATTTGGGAATCCGACGCCGTAAATTTGAGTATCGTAGCATGAGCATGATTTTGCTATTGTCGTTTTAGCGATTTCCAGGAGTAAGATTGAACAAACATCGCTGATTGCTGACGGCGTTGGGTAGAAACGATCGGTAAAAGTTAATCATCCCCAGGAAACGCCGTAGCTCCTTCACCGTTGCTGGGAGCGGAAAATGAAGTATCGCAGCTACTTTGCTTTCGGGAGGCTTAAAACCGTGTGCGCTGATGGAGTGACTTAGAAATTCCATCTCGCTGTGCCCACATTCGTACTTGGCAAAATTTACCGTCAGACCAGCTTGGCGAAGACGCTCAAACCCGTTTGAAGATGTACTCGATGTTCTGCAGCGTCTTTAGAAGCAATCAGTATGTCGTCAATGTATGCGAAAACAAAGTTTAGCCCAGCCAAAGTTGCGTTGATAAATCGTTGAAATGTTTGGGCTACGTTTCGTAGGCTAAAAGTCATAAAACGGAACTCGAACAAACCAAAAGGAGTAGTAATCGCCGTCTTCGGTATGCCACATTCTGCCACTGAAATCTGGTGGTACGCCTTCTGTAAGTTAACTTTTGAAAAAATGCTTTTGTCGTGGAGAATGGTTGTTATATCACGCAGGAATGGAATTGGGTACCGGTCCGGCTTTGTTTGAGCATTCAACATACGATAATCGCCGCATAGTCGCCAAGTGCCGTAATTCTTCAGCACCATATGCAATGGGCTTTTCCCAAAGACTCTTTGACGGCTGACAGATTCCCCTTTGTAATAAGTATTTGAATTCCTTCTTTGCTTTCTCCAATTTAACCCCAGAAAGACGTCGTGGTCGAGCAAACGCTGGAGCGCCAGTAGTCTGGATGAAGTGTTCGATTTGCGTGTTGCAAGTGCGATAGTTATCGCTCAATGTGGCTAAATCACTGTATTCGCTCATCAAGAAATTGTAGTCATTTGCAATACGGTTGACTCGGATGCTGTTCACTTGCCCCTCTCCTGCCGAACCTTCTTGTTATTTCCGCTTCATGTCAATTAGTAGATCGTAGTGCTTCAAAAAATCTGTGCCGACAATGGAATATTTTACGTCTGCAACCACAAATGTTCATGGGAATTCGCGCCTAAACCCAAGGGATAACAACAGACGTTTTGTGCCGTACGTGTATATTGGTGTGCCATTTGCATCAAATAAACTGGGTGATGAAAGAGCAATTGGTTTACCTCGCTTTAGACCGTATTTTTTAGGCAGTACAGATAGATCCGCTCCCGTGTCGATGAGAAATGAAGTTGACGTTGCCGGATCTTGTATTGTAAGTCGAGCTATTATAGCGCTGCCCTCAAATCGGCTCGACGTGCTTAGTTGAGACATGCTTAGTTTTTTGACTTTGCGTTAGTAGTAGAAGTACATGGCTGACGGCACTTGCGAGCATGCTCCCCGAATCTGCTATGAAGCCTGCACCAATCGGAGTGATTTGAGGACTGCGAGCGCTACCAGGTCAACGCTGGATGCCTGTAAGATGGCACGTACTTGCGGTGGTAGACGTTGGAGCCAGAGAAACTTCAGGAACTCGTTACTGACTTTGTCTTTTGATAAAGCTGTCAGCTCATTCAGTAGTTGCGTTGGTCGACGATCTCCTAGTTCGATTTCTGAGAGTAACCGCTGTATCTTTCGTTGCTCGCTGTCGCCATACCGCTCTATAATCTGATTCTTTAGGTCAATGTATTTACCTGTTGCCGGAGGGTGTAAAACTGCATCAGCTACATTAGCAACGACGCTGGACTCGATCGCTGCGACGACGGTGTTGAGTTTCGTAACATCGCTAGATATGCCTGCAACTGCAAACTGTTCTTCAATTTGCGCGAATCAGATTTCTGGCCGTTCATACCAAAATGGCGGCACTGTGACTGAAACGCGGTTCAGATTGCCTTCCGCAAACTCGCTTTCTCGCTGCCCCGCTGCGGCTTCGTTGACAGCTGGCAAAGACATGTTGTTTACGTACGGTGCAGGAACTCGTAGTCTTATCTTTTTACTACAGCTCTAATAAAACCCTACTTTTTTTTTTGGATGAGACGAGTCGTTAAAACGATTTTTTTAAAGTGTGTTCAAATAACTCTTAAATAAGAATCACGTCGAAGTCACCACTTTAGTGTAAATGTTATTTATTATTTATTTTACTATTAAAGAGAATTCCTGAGATCCGTCTTAAGTTTACAGTAACTTTCAAATTTATTGTAGTTTGCAGTTTTCACATTTATTGTAATTTTTCAACGCTCTTTTTTAAACTATTTATATACACTAAATCTTTTGTGTTTCTTTTTTAAACCTTTATCGTACAAACATCCAAAACGTCTCTTTTTTAATGCTGCCACCATGTTTTTATGTTTTTTCGTCTTTATGTAATGCCGCCACACATACCAATTCATAAAACAAAATATAGATGTTTTGAACTTCGAAAGAGATTCTACCGTCTGCGGAATTAATAGGATCAATAGCTCATTATCGAAAGTTCATTTATGGTTGTACTTGATTTGCATTTGCGTCGGATTTAATAACCATAATGGCGACCAACCAAAAGCAAAGTTGATTATATCTTTACGAGATTCACGTTGAGCGATCTATTGGTTATGAAGTACAACAGAAGCATCACGTATCATATCAATGTAAATTTTGAGAAGAGCCCATTTAAGCACTTTTTAGTTAAATGGGTAGATTGTGCCATCACAGTTACCAATTGCAGGACAAGATCAGACCTTGTTTCACCACCCAATAAGTTATGGGATTTGGATGTTCTTAGATGTGAACATTGTAATGAACCTATTTATGGCCGTTGATAGCTGGAATAGCTCACGGTTTTCCAGGGTTGTTACAAGAATATTTTTTTGTTTGTACCCCTGATTTCTTTCGTAATATAATTTTCCCGTAATTTTTTTCATTATTAAGTATACTTTTTTTCATTTTTTTTACAACAAAAATTTGCACACAAAAATGAAACTAAGCAGGGAATCAACTATTTCGGTGATTCTCAGATTAGTACAAATTTGATTAATAGTCCCAAGTGTCGTAATAATAACTTAAAATGAACTTTTGTATAGAAATTTGTTAGCTATCTCTCTCAGCTGTTTGAATTGTGTGTAAACAATTTTCACTGTTAACGTATGTTTCGCTTTTGCTGTTGATGCGAGTGGTGCCAAGGCATTTCCACACAACAAACTAATCAGATTACGCATTTTGGGTCGTTCAAGCAACTGATTAACATCAAAATGCTAAATTTTTTTTATATGAAGTTTTTGAATCAACTAAGCAACTAATCAGTTTCCTGAATACCCCTATTATTTTTATTTATTATTTATTAACTACTAAATAAAGTACAATGCAATAAATTTACAAATATTAAAAAAACAATTCCTGGAATAGGGTCACGCCACCAAGTTAAGAGAGCAATGCTACTGACTGGGCCACGTTACCAAGTTAGAAAAGTAATGCTACCGACTGGGCCACGGTACTAAGTTAGAAAGATAATGTTGCTGACTAAGCCACGTTACGAAATTAGGAAAGTAACGTTAGTTACTGGACCACGTTGATATAGGAGGAAATTAACCAAATTACGATGTGTACTGTTAACAGTGCTTTGATCTAGTGACTTGATGCAACTGCTGCATCAACTGCTGAACCTAGCGGCAAAACAGTCATTAATGACCTTTGTTATCTAGCTTTCTTTTCCGTACAACTCCACTGCTGTGGTAGTCCTTTTAGGAATGCTCCTCAACAATAAGCAAAACAAACAGTCGCCGTCGAATCATTTTATATATTTATCAAGACAATGCTAGTGCTCATATATCTCGTCTAACAGCCGACTATTTAAACCGACTATTCAAAAAATCCACCGTAAGGTCCTGATTTGACATCCGATGACTTCTTGTTCCTGAACGTCAAGAATAAATTGCATGGACAACGATTTTGGTCAACGAAAGAAACCGTTGTTGTATTTAAAAGCCATGTTTTGGAGGTGTCAAAAACACTTCCAGGAACAATAAAGCTATTTTCTACGACAAGTCAGTATTTTCCAAATTCGGCTTCCCTCCAACACTTTGTAGTATTGTCTACCAATTCCTTTCTATCAGGTCCCTTTCAGTTCGAATCGGTTCCTCTCTGTCCTGCGACTTCCCTGTAGCCACCGGCGTCATCCAGGGCTCGATTCTTGGCACCCTCCTATTCAACCTGTTTACAGCAAACATTCCTCTCCTCCAGGCGCCCGTCAATCAAATTTGTTTCGCTGACTACTGTCTCGTCTTCATGCGGTCATTTAACTCCTATCGCATCTCCAACAAGCTGAATGCTCACCTTAGGACCAACCCCGGTCTGATCTCAACCATAGCTCTTCAAGGTCTAAAAAGAGATCTTACCGCTGGCTTTGAAAGAATCTGTTTCTTCGAGTGCAAGCTGCTTCTAGATTGCACCAATTACAAACATATTGCTGACGCACACACTTTTCCAACTCCGTCCTTCTGAACTCAACCAAAATTACTCGCATCGACAAGTACCTCCTCTCACTAGCCCGAAGGTGGCTCACCCAGCTACACAACTTTCCACCTGACATCTCAGCCTCAACCTTCCCTGCGGACTTCGTCCAGGCCTCACACCACAAACCCCCCAATACCTATCCCATTCCTTTGATGAGTGGGACTCTCATCCCACCATCAACCCTCTCTTCAATTTGTCAATAACGTGAATAGAATATTGGGGATCTTTCCTACTGACAACACCTTCGTATTCATTTCTAATAGCCATCCTTGCCGTTCGTGGTAACGCAACAACTGCGAAATCCTTTAGCGACATGTTGAAGGGTTTCATAATAGTGGGAGTCATTGATGAAAGTAACCCTGATGACAGAATGACACCTGCTAAATGAGACATAATTGAGCTTAAGCTCTTCAACACCTACGTCCGTCTCCTAAAGGAGTTTCGGTGATGGTCCCACATGTCTCGATAGTGAATGACATCAGGGTCATGTGAGGCGTATCGCCTGCTCAGATCAACATTCTGTTAATAATTTCCAAAAAGCCATCTCCAGAATTGGTGACGTATAACCAGGTACCAAACTTAAGGTTGTTACTAAAAAACGAATCCCTAGTCGACCAAGAACACGTTTCTGGATTCCAGTCAAAGCATCCGATCCTCAGCGGGTTCTGGAACTTATTCGGTTAGGAAACCGTCAATTAACGACATCAACGTGGAAATACAAGTCAGCCAGTTTTGTGATTGGCGAGTATCCTCAGCCACTTTGGCGAGAATTGGTGGTGTCAAAAACAACAGTTTCTCAGTCATTGCAATATAGTGAGCTGTTGAATATGGGCGCTAATATGAACGGTTCCTTTCCACCTCCCTCAATTGCATCAGAGGAGAGCATGAGTACGCGCTATCTCTTTGATGAAGAGGAGCGTCTTAACTCAGATAATGAATCTGAGGAAAATAGCGCGCTCCATGTAACTGTGGTGAACACAACCACATCCACAGCGAGCCATGATGCGGGTACTACAAATCAACCCACACCACTGCAAGGCTGCTTCAGCCAGCTCGCTGCAATGCCTCAGCAATAACGTGGCCGATATGATCCCGATGCAAGACCCATGGGTCTACAGAGATCTTGTATGCCAGCTCAGGACCAAAAATTTTTGATTTAATATATGCAGTCAACAACGATCATTATGAAATACCATCAAGTAAATTGAAACAGCTGGCTAACTGCGCTAGCAGACTTGATGCAGAGAGCGTTTCGGGCCATTTTCAATTTCCAGCCCTACAAATTACCAGGACCGGATGATATACATCCAATTGAGCTTCAAAACTGTTGGGAGCAAATACACAACCGGCTTTTGATCATTTTTGAACATTGTCTTACCTTTAACCATGTTCCAACTCAATGGAGGAAGGTTAGAGACGTTTTTATTCCCAATGCGGGTAAGACCTCTCATAGTAGTCCTAATGAACTGCGTCCAATTAGCCCTTCATTTTTTATTTTGAATGCTCTAGAAAAAATTAGACTTATTGATCCTCATCTTTGGTCAACCTCGCAAAACGCCTATACCAAGGAAAAATCTATGGAGACAGCGCTCCATTCCCTCACGTTCACTATCGAAAAATTTCTCAATTTAATTTAAAATTGAGAAATTCAATTTTAAAGGAATTTTGTATAGTTAGTTTCGTAGAAATTGAAGGAGTTTTTAATAAAAATAATATTTTTCTTAGTGCAATAACAGACGCTCTCTCGCGTTTGGATGTTGATGATATGCTCATAAGCTTTATCGATCAGTTACTAATTGGCAATTGTCGTATCAACAGCACACAGGTGCATAAATAGAGGTGCTCCACAAAAAGACGTACTCTGTCCCCTCCTCTGGAATATAGTAGTAAATGAATTGCTACAAAAACTGAGAGCGGGTTGCAAAACTATTGCATATGCAGATGATATTGCGTTAACAGTTACTAGAAAAAAATATGCTATCATCTTAAGGGATATTCTGCAGAAAGGGCTTAATATCTTATATAAATGGACGCTAAATTGTGGCCTTGGGGTTAACTCCAACAAAACTGAAATCATAGTCTTTACCAGGAAACATAGGGTTCCCAATCTTTCTCCACCCTATATTAGAAGTTCTATCATACAATTCACTGAAAAAGCAAAATTTTTAGATATTGTTTTCGATAGAAAACAAAGTTTGCAAAAAAATATTTCAGAGCGTGCTAAGAAGGCCAACACTATCTATGGCGTTAGATTTAATGCTTCACTTAATATCACTTGATATCATCAGTAATCATTTAACAGCTTCATCTGCTAGAAAATTCATTATTAAATTTCCATCCAGAGAGGTTTAGCTGTCAGGGAAACCCTCCTTCAGTGAGAGTCTAACCATTTTTACCGACGGTTCGAAAACTAGAACTGACGTAAGAAATCAAGTTTTTTCAGAAGGGATGAATATATTCTCTTATTATAGGCTTCCAGGTTACTGTTACGTTTTTCAGCAGAAGTCACTGCCTTAAAAAAAGCTTTAGTTCATCTAGAAGTAGATAATATACTTGAAAGGAATATATAAATATATCGGATAATCAAGCTGCTTTAAAGTCCTTGAGTTCAGTCTTATTTACATCTAGGACAGTCTTTGACTGCTAAGCATCTCTAAATGAGATATCAACGCAGTTCAATGTTTCTGTAATCTGAGTTCCCGGTCATAGGGATATTTTTGGCAATTGCAAAGTAAGATCAGCTAGCCAGATGGGGTGCTTCAAGAAACCACTCGGTACACCTAAACAATCTGTGCATATCGTTGACTTCATGTAAATTGATGCTGAATTTTTCCTGTGCCGAACTTTTTGAATAGCATCATAGGCTTTGTCAAATGTTCAAAATCGTTTTAACTCTTGGGTTTTTAATAATACAGTAGCACAATGGGCCTACAGGCCTAAGTAGATCCCTTGGGATTACCGGTATAACCTAACCTCTTAATAAGGAAACGTCGGATTTATAAAGCTTAAAATATCCTATTTGCGTCACATTACTAAGATAAGAGATATTGCAACACTGGATTTAAACATGACTTAACAAATTATTTTATTGAAACACTATTATACAATAAATAGAACTTAATAAAAACTCAACAGTTGTGATTACGCAAAATAGTTTGTTTTTTACACATAACTAAAAATATTTAAAAATGATATGTATGTTAAAACTATTTTTAATACTTTAATCTATTTTAACTATTCAGATGTCAATTTTTTAAAGCCATCAAAATATGGATGACTTAAAATTTCTCTCGCCGAAATACGGCGAGCTGGATCATAAATTAGCATTTTTTTGATTAAATCAAATCCTTTTTCATTTATGTTCTTCAATTGTTTTTTTAGTTGAAATGTTGACCAACGTGGAAACGTCGTTTTGTAATTTGGAAGCGACGATACACCAGGCCATAATTGCTCAGTCGGCGTTTTTAAAGCTCTAAAGATTCAGAATATGAAAATACAACTGAAATGTTATTTATACATTAAACATTCAAAAGTAGAGTATTTAATATACGAATAAGTTTCTATTAACGAGAATAACAAGATCAACTCTACTACAAGTTCCTTATAAAACATACATATAAAAAGTTTTACTTTATCAGACATTAAAATTACATAAATAATTTATTTGTTTATTAAAACCACAATATTATTTCTAAAACGTAAACATAGAATACAATTAATATGAATTTTCTAATTCAAAAAAAATCTAATGAGAACTTACTCAATCAATAAACGATGCTTTAAAAGCCCGTAAATAAACACACAATAACAAGGCAGTTATCAAGTTTTTGAGTACAACACCAATCTCGTCTATATCATAACAATCACAAAATTAACTAACAGCCAGTTTTACGTCCAACGCTTTATTAGATAAGAGATAATGTAGTTCAATTATATTGAATATGTAAGCCAGCAATTGTTGTCTAATCATGCAGTGTTGCGGAAATGCATATGCTCAGCAACGCTTTTGGCATCTTTTGGCATTCGTTACTTCTGTACCAAGCGACTGTTGCTTTAGCATGGGTGGGTTTTTACAAATAAACAGAAAATATCAGCGAATTACTTTTATTTTATAACTTACTTATATTTAGCTAATAAAGTTACCACGCAGGTGTACAATACCAGAACACATACTAATTCAAAATTTAATTGTTTGACAAATTTGAATCCACAACATCATAGCAATTTATTATTTTGAATATATTACCTGAATATACGGAAAAGCTGATCAATTTCCGAATCTCCTTGAAATAGTGGTTTTCTTGATGCCATCTCCGCAAATATACAACCAATTGACCATATGTCCACTGGACAAGCATAACGTGGAGATCCCAATAGGATCTCAGGGGATCTGTACCATAATGTCACAATTTCATGAGTATATATGCGCACCGGAACACCCAACGAACGTCCTAATCCAAAATCAGCCACCTTTATAACTCCCCTCTTATCCACTAGCAAATTTTGTGGTTTCAAATCGCGATGAAGCACACGACGTTGGTGACAGAACAAGATAGCACTAGTGATTTGAAATAAGAAGTTACGCACAAGTTCTTTATCAATATACATTTCTGGTGCAAAGCAATCCAAGTATTTCCTGAAGTCCATTGATAAGTACTCAAATATTAAATAAAGGCGATTTTCTTCCATTATAACATCTTTTAAGCAAACAATGTTTGGATGCACAAGCTCCTTAAGTAACGATATTTCTCTGTAAAGAGGTTTTGTTCAAACAAAGCTTATAAAATAAAAGGTTTGTAATGCACAACACCTTATAGCAGTCGAGGGAACACCTTCATTGTCTGATGCAAGTCTGATTTTTTTCATTGCAACTAATTGTCCTGTCGACAAATTTTTGCCTTTATATACCACACCATACGTGCCCTCACCTATTTTTTCAATTTTTTGATAATTTTCCATGTTTTGAAATTATCTACACCCGCCAATATAACAAAGTTAAACAATCGGCCAACAAAAAGTAATAACTTTCATGGAATTAATGGGAAAGAAACATATTGTAAAAATTAAGATGAATACATTTTTACACGGTACGTGTGAAATGGCAGATTTCTAATTAACAAGCCTTTAGAGAGATACATATCAGAGAATGCTAGTTATGGTATTCCTATTAATACTAGTAAAATAATACTATTACTGGTTGAAATATATCCCCGAATAGAAAAGAAAATAATAGTGAATAAATTTTAATATTCAAATATGAAATGTACAGTTACATCTTATTATCCGGAGCTGTTTTAGATATCATCATAATATCAAAATATCTATTATCATCAGGTCTTTGAATCTATATATAATTATTACTATACATATTTTTCTAAACTGAACGTGTTAGGCAGAAAATATCAGTTTAAAGGATGTGTGATTTCATTCAGGAAACATCACGGAAAAAAAATGATTTCGAAAATTCTCAGACAAAATAATATATACTTGCTGATAATATGAAAAACTTGTTGAAAAATTAGCAGAATATTCTCTAAGTACCCTAGATGCTACAAGGTAAAATAATTTAAAAAAAAGGTACATGTATTCTTATCACACATTTGTAAAATAACAAACTTTTAATTGAAACATTTAAAAATAAAAAAGGAGGATATATTCAATTAAATTATTACAATATATTTTCATTCAAAAATGCATATAAATATTTACGTAATTGATTTCCAAAAAGAAAATCTATTGAATTTTTATTAAAACCAGGCGAATTCCATTTAATGATTTTTGTGTTTAATAAAAACAAAATAAAAGATTTAATAGTTTTTTTTACATAAAACATTACGTTAAACTAGTACTGAAACGTTTAGATTTTATAGTAAAAAAGAAAAAATATTATCCGGAAGAGTTCAAATAACATAGCTATCCTTGAGTAATTTCTTTTAAGAAAATTATAAACAAATATTTTAATATAAAATCTGTTTTTGCAAATCGGCTACAGGTGTTATAATTTTATCACACACAATCAAATCAGCTGAAAAGAACATTAAGCAAATTTAAATTTAAATACAAAAGTAAAAATGTTTTATTACATAATACCAAACCAACTGATAGAGACAGCAAGTAAATACATATATAGTTAATGTTCTGCGGGTAAGAATAGTTATATAACGATATAACTTTATACAAATTAAATCCGAAATTATTTTGTGATTGTGTAATTTTTAAATTAAAATCAAAATTTTTTTGTTAATATATTATATATATATAGATATATTAATATACATTAAAAAATAAATTTATTTATTAATATATTATTTATATATTAATATATATTAATAAATAAATTTATTAATCTATTAATTTAATGTTAATACAATTATATGGTAATGTGTAATAAACAAAAATAAAAACTTTATTCTGATATAATAGTAAATAGAGCACTAACCCCGATAAAAGAAGATGACATATACCAGTCTAAAATCGATCATTCGCCAACAGATATTAAAAAAAAAACAAAATTCATTTATGGAAAAAAATATAAACATGAATAAAAGAATAAAAACTGTTATATTTAGTAAGGTCACTACACGAGACGAGTATATTTATGACTAATTTTAATTTATAATTATCAATTCTTAAAACTAATACAATATATACATAAAGGTTTTAAAGAGAATAAGTAAAATAAAATAGTTATTCTTTAAGAGTTGCTAACGTACTTACAATAGTTATAAAATATCTCCTTCCTACGTTTAGAATTCTTAAAACTTATTAATTACATACAATATATTATTAATTTACTTAAGTTAATTAATTTCAATTTTCAATTTTCAATTTAAGTTTTAATTCAATTTTTAATTTATATAAGGAAAATTCATTTATTTTTCTGTAAAAAGTTATTGAGGACGCATACTTCAACGTAGTTCTTCAAATGCATTTGAAGGATTAACAACTGACTTTTCGGTCTCTGGAATAAGATTTGTGATGATATTGTTTGCAATGTCAATTCTTCAGCTTGAATATTATTTTCTTGGTTATTTTGATTATTGGTTTCGCAACGCTTTAACAGGTTTTGATAGCGTTTATAACAACCAGCTGCAGTTTGAACGATATATACTTTTCTTCCTATCTGTTTCTTTATAACACCTTTTATATATTTTGGTACATTTGAGAAATTTCGGAAATACACAGTACTGAAAAGAGATCGTATTTATTTCTTCCCAATCTATGGCTTTTGGCATAACTTTCAAAATGTTCGGATATTTGGCTTACGCTGCACGGCCACGTAAAATTTCAGCTGGTTACTTTCCTTCTGACTTATGTAGAAACCGATAAGATGAGAGAAATTATATCACAGCTTCATTAATTTATAATTTACCATCCATAATCTCTTTTACTGATGCCTGGAATGTGCCTACGAAACGTTCTGCGAGTCCATTTAAGGCTGGATACAAAGGAGCTGTCGTAATGTGTTTGACACTTTTTTTTAGCAAAACGTTCATATGATGTGTTATCAAAAGCTCCTTCTATATCTAGAAATGCATATAAAGTAATCTCCTTAGATTGAAAAGTGTCTTGAATTTTGCTAAGCAAATAATGTGGTGCGGCCAACGTAGATTTGCCTTTTGTGTAAGAAAATCGGATGAATTGGAGAGGGGCATTTTGCTCCAGTTTATTCCGTATGCGCAGATCAATCAGCCTTTCAACAGTCTTCAGTAAGAAAGACGTGTAGAACTTTGACTGGACCATGGGTTTATTACCAAGTTTGGGAATAAAAATCTCTCCAGGTATGAGGAATATAACCCATAAAAAAACAAGCCCCAAAGAGTTTGATTAAAAGGTCTAGAATGGTATCTGTGCAATTCTGTAGTAACGCAGAGAAGATACTATCGCTTCCAGGCGCTTTAATTGAAATGAGCTGATCGCCCAATTGACCTTGTCCCTGTCGGAAATAACACCAGATTATGCATATTGCTAACTATGGGAGCAGTAACTTTTTTATTTGATTCCGATATTGTTGTTCCTGTAACAAGGCCAGGGAAGTGTTTTTGCAAGAGAAACTCGAGGGTGTGTTCACGTCTAATGATAAAGGAGCCAACGGATTTTTTTAAAAGGCCTACCTCGTTTATTTTGACCTTATTTAAAGCGTTGTGTAGCCTATCTGTATCAGGCAACTTCTTAATACTATCACAATGTCCCTGTACCTATGCCAATTGGTTTTCTTTGGCCGTTCCACTTTTTGTTGCTGTTCGGGTATACCGGGAATTTCAAACCTGACATGTTGATGGTGAGAGAGGAACACTTCGTCCGACACTTGCCAATTCAATATAGATTCCTCTGGTGCATATAGTGAGATCCAATACCTTTTCTCTAATTGCGTTAATAAATGTAGGTTTGTATCCTTTATTAGCTATACTTAATCCTAGAAATATAATATATTCTAATAGGTACTCACCCCTTTTATTAATATTACTACTCCCCCACATTATATGATGAGCGTTTACATCGCAGCCCGAGATTAGCTGTCGCTCAGTAAACTTGCAGAAGCTAATCAGCTGTTGGACTTCCGATGATGGAATGGTTTCTACTTCACCTGGAAAGTAGGCAGAGACCATGACTATGTCTGTGACTCCTGCTATTGTTGGGACTTTGACTAGAAACGCTGCTAGGGTTCTAAAAATAAAGTTGGTTACCGGAAGATATTTTACGTCTCCACCGATTAGGATAGCTGCACGCGGCTATCGATCGGGTATATACCAGCTTAAATGATTTTGTGTTTAGACTCCGAATATAACCACCGAACACCCACGGCTCTTGTATAAGTCCTAGACCGATGTTGTTGGTTTGGACAATTTTATACAGGGTGGCTGATGCTCCTTTAGTATGGTGCAAAGTTGCCTAAAGCACTCTGAGAGTATTCATTTGGTCTCGTTTAGAGACTTACGGGCGAGACTTTTACGTTTGTCTCGTCGAGAACGTATGTTCTTGGCACCTTTTGATGGCTTCGGTAAAATTTTACCGATAAAGGGTATCAGTCCTTGGTTTACCTGCTACTGTTACTGTGCCCGTGAAAGGCATTGTTTACTTGATTCCTGCGATAGAGAACTGGACAATGCGCCCACTAGCCGTGCTAACAGCCTTGTTAACTTTGGAGCCAACGACAGTTAGAGAGGACTTTTGTGAAATCACACTGCCGGTGTGGATTGCAAGATTCAGCGGCTTCGGAATTTGAAGACATAACTTCAATAATTTTCTGCCGACTTACTTAAGATCGCGACGAAGTGTTCATCGGTACGTTCACCGTTTCCGCAAGCGGAGAAGAAGACGGTGGCCTATTCGTTTCCATCTTGACGCACACTGTAGTGGTGTCAAGAAATATGGCGGCTTCTAGCCCAGTGGTCAGCACGGACACGGATTTGGATTCCGTAAAGGAATCTGTTTAAAATTACCTATATCAATCTGGCAACCACTGTGTGTGGGCTGCTTTTACCTGTTAGCAAGTTGTTTTTTCTTCTTGTACGAGCAACCGTCGTGTTCGGTCGAGTTTCTTGTTGTGCAGTTGATTTATATTTTTTTTGAATTAATGTATTAAGTAAATTTTAAAATATCATATATATATATTGTGAATCAAGAATATTAAAAATAAAGTTTTGATGTGAAGAAATACAAACTACGGTCTTAAAATTAAAAAACCGCATTAAACGAACATTTTTGGCATCCCTTGCGGGGAGCAACATATCTTTTGCGTTCAATTGTGTGTTGCTGCCTACGAAGATCGCGTGCTTCGTCTAGCCGCTGGGCATATTTCTCAAAGTTATAGCCACTGGGCGTATCTTTCATATTTATAGCCGCTGGGCATATCTACCAAATTTTATTGCCGCTGGGCACAATTATTTACTTTCGAAAAGCCGCTGAGCACAACGGCGTACATTGCATATAACAATCACAGTTGATTCGCATAAAATCTGAAAATGCAAAAAATCGCCAGAAAATTGGAAGCTACGCAATCCATGCTAAAAAACTTCTCCACCAACATACGGAAAACGGCAAAAAGCAAGCAAACAAAAGGTTTCTTCACTGGAAGAAAGAATCTCTTGGAAAGTTACTGGACGCAGTACAAGGAAGCTCGAGAAAATTTGTTGGTCAATATTTATGACGGTGCAAAGGTGGAAGAAGCGAGTGACTCAATAAAAGCGTTAGTCAGCGAAGACAGTTACATGGAAATTGAAATAATTTATTCGGAAATGATGGGAGAACTAATCGATGCGTTAGAAAGCACTGAAGTTATAGACTCTCCAGGTAATAACGGATCTGTAATTAAAGGTGTGTCAAGCATGGAATTGACGTCTAATCTGCCACGTATTAAAATTCCGTCGTTTGATGGTAATTATCTGCACTGGTACGCATTTAAGGATTTATTCACGTCAGTTGTATCAAATAACGTTGCATTGTCTAATACACAAAAACTTCAATACTTAAAAGATGCGTTAGTGTTGGACGCTCAACACGCCCTAGACAACATTACTACAACAGATGCACATTGGGCAGTAGCATGGAGTTTACTCGTCCGCAAGTATGAGAACAAGAGGATCATTCTTAATGCGTATTTAAAACAAATTGTTAATTTAACAACGGTGTCTGATGGTTTACCAAATAGTTTACGCTTGTTATGTGACACCATCACATCAGCTGTGCGTGCGTTAGAGCAATTGGGTCGTCCAGTACAGCATTGGGACGATTGGTTGGTCTTTACCCTTCTCCAAAAATTAGACACGAAAACACGCTCAGCTTGGGAGCTGTCAACAACCAGTTTAGAACAAATTCCAAAGTTTGAGGAGCTGGTCAATTTCCTAGAAAATCGAATACATACGCTGGAGGTAGTTAATAGCATGACCGATAACTCTAATCAGGAGAAAAAGTTTGTAACACCTATCAGAACAAAGGGGTTCGTGAAAAGCCATCATACCACTGTTCAACAATGCGTGCATTGCCAAGGTAAGCATTTGCTGGCATATTGCGCAGAATTTCGGCAAATGACTGGGACAAAGAGATATGAGGTAGTCAGATCTGCAAGATTGTGTTTCAATTGTTTGAGAACGGGACACATGAGTCATAATTGCCCATCGAAATATCGGTGTCTGCGATGTAATGCATCACATCATACATTACTATATGACCATAGTGGAAGTGGTGGAGAAACGAATTACTCAAATATACCGGAAAAGACCACTGAAGCGACTAAGAAATACGCTGTCACATCAAATAACACATACATTTCCAGTGCTAATCAAGGTGCTCGAACTTTACATCTACAGACTGTTTTAATTGGCACTGCATTGATAGAGGTAAGGAGTCCTTCTGGTCAGAAGCTTATTGTGCGAGCTCTTTTGGATAGTGCGTCGGAAGCAACGTTTGTCAGCGAATTCATCGTGCAGCGGTTAAAACTGGACAAAACAAATGTCATAGTGCCGGTGAGTGGTGCAAATGGTGAAAGGGTCGCCAATTCAAGAGGAATGGTTTCATTTACAATCCATTCGTTAAAATCCGATTTCAACATGAATTGTGTTGCACTAATACTTCCACGAGTGGGTAGCGTTACCCCAACCATTCCCATACCGAAAGAAGCGCTTGGTGAGTTCATGAATTTAGATTTAGCTGATCCTCAATTACAGGTTCCGGGGGCAGTCGATATGATTTTGAGCGCTTCAGATTATGCTGCTATTGTCTATGAGCGACTAAAACGGCATCCAACTAACAATATTGTTGCGCAATATACGCAACTCGGTTGGGTAATTTTTGGTGGACTGTCGCGACGAAAGGTTATTTCAGTGAAAGGACAAGTTAATTGCTGTCATACTCGGGCAACATTGCACGAAATGCTACATAAATTTTGGGAATTGGAAGAAATAACAAACCACGCTCCGTTAACAAAAGATGAAATGTACTGTGAAGATTTTTTTGAGCGTACAACTGTACGCAACGCAACGGGTCGATATGTAGTTAGACTACCAATCAAGCAGAAAGCTGACTTGGCAACACTTAAGTCAAGTAAACTAAATGCACTTGCATTATTAAACAGCACGTTACAGCGATTAACCCGAGATCCGGATATGTACAAACTCTACCAAGATTTCATGGACGAATATCAGACCTGTGGCCATATGGAAGTGGTGCCACACTCGTATGATGTAGTTTCAACAAGTTATCTTCCTCACCATGGTGTCTATAAAGCATCGAGTTCTACAACGAAACTTCGCGTAGTCTTCAATGCTTCTAATAAATGTTTGAGCGGAATATCTCTTAATGATTGTCTGCATATAGGTTCCAGATTACAAAATGATCTAGCAAATATCATCTTGCAATGGCGACATTACCCTATAGTGTTTACAGGAGATATCGAGAAAATGTATAGGCAAATTCTTGTTGATACCAAAGATGTGGATTTGCAACGAATAATGTGGCGCGTTCGACACGGGGACGCCCCTACAACGTTCCGGTTGCTCACTGTAACATATGGGACTAATTGTGCTCCATATCTTGCCATCAAAGTATTGCGTACCCTGGCAAAAGAGGAGCAAACTCGTTTTCCACAGGCAGCTGAATCGATTCTGAATGAATTTTACATTGATGACGTACTATCAGGTGGAGACACTCCAACCGAAGCTGCAGAAAAATTGCACGAACTTCAGGAGCTTCTAGCAACTGCAGGCTTCACTTTACGTAAATTTAATTCGAATTCAAATGAAGTTTTAAGCACTCTGACTGAAGACATGAAAGCTCACGCTGACGATGTGGAAATTAACACCGAGTATAAAACTAAGACACTTGGTCTTACTTGGTATACAAAATCCGACAGTTTTGGTTACAACGTCAATGTAACTTGTGACAACCATCATTACACAAAACGACTAATGTTGTCTGACATATCGAAGTTATTTGATCCACTTGGGTTCTTGGCTCCGGTTATCATTCGAGGAAAGATGTTTCTGCAACAACTCTGGCGTACTGGATCAGATTGGGATGATCCCTTGTCAATAGAGATGGCAAACATTTGGCATAACTTTCGTATTGACTTACAACAATTACATCACATTCGAATCCCACGTTGGATAAACACCACTTCGACAAGTGCAATTGAATTACACGCATTTGGTGATTCATCAAATCAAGCATATGCGGCTGCAGTATATGCGAAAACAACCATCGGTACGACCAGTTTTGTAAATTTGCTTATTAGTAAAACTAAGGTAGCCCCGTTGAAAGAAACGTCTATACAACGTTTAGAATTGTGTGCAGCATTGCTAGCAGCAAAACTTCTACACAAGGTTAAAGGAACATTTAAGTGTCAACCATCACGCTGTATTTTGTGGACTGATAATACAACCACACTGTGGTGGATTAGAACTGATCCAGGCAAATTGAAGCAGTTTGTGGCAAACAGAGTGTCACAAATTCAGTCAATGACAAATATTGAAGACTGGAGGTATATTGCAACAAAGGATAATCCGGCTGATTGTGCATCACGAGGCAGTACCGTTTTGCAGCTAAAAGATAATCTGATGTGGTGGTACGGACCATCTTGGCTTCGCTTAAATGAAAAAATGTGGCCTAACCACCAAATCAATCATACTCATGACAGTTTACCTGAGAAAAAAGAGATTAACTCATTAACTACGCAGTTATCAACAGAAGTGTGGGAAATATTTGGACGATATGCTACTCTTGACAAATTACTTGTAGTCGTGGCGCAATGTCTACGTTTTATTCATGCATGTCAAAAAAGGATGCGTCGAGATGAAAGTTTCTGCACTTGGCAAGAACGTTATACGGCGCTTAAAAAATTAGTAATTGTACAAAGGACCGAGTTTACCAACGATTATGCTGCTTTACGGAAAGGCAATCCAATTAACAAATCAAGTAAATTGTTTAAATTGAATTCGAAGCTTGATTTCGACGGAATTATGCGTCTAAATGGAAGACTGCAAAATGCGAATATTCCTTCAGATGAACGATGTCCAATGATATTACCCAAACGTCATGATTTTACTACGTTGATTATTAATCAAGCTCATAGTCGAACATTACATGGCGGAACTCAAACAACATTAGCATATGTACGACGGCAATTTTGGATTATTGAAGGAAGATCCGCTGTGAAGAGAGTGATTAACAAATGCATTACATGTTTTCGTCAAGCTTGTCGACCGCAAGCACAAATTATGGGTAACTTACCTCCAGCACGGTGTAACATATCACAACCATTCATGCACACGGGCGTGGATTATGCTGGTCCATTTAATGTGAGAGCGACAAGAGGGAGAGGCCATCGTACTTACAAGGGGTATGTGGCTCTATTTATATGTTTTATTACACGAGCTATTCATTTGGAACTTGTGAGTGATATGACATCTGAAACATTTCTAGCAGCGTTAAAGCGATTTGTATCAGTCCGTGGCATATGCTCAGATATGTACAGCGATCGTGGTACATCCTTTGTCGGTGCTGATGCTTTAATGAAAGATGAAATTAAATTATTTAAAAAACAAATTGAAGCTGGGTCTGTGTTTGCATCAACCGTTGGCATAAATTGGCACTTTATACCACCCGCAGCGCCTCATTTTGGTGGCCTATGGGAGGCAGGAGTAAAAAGCATGAAATTTCATCTTAAGCGTGTAGTAAACACGGCAACTTTAACTTTTGAAGAATTTTACACGTTATTAAAACAAGTCGAAAATTGTTTAAATTCGAGGCCGCTTACGGCTCTATCTGATGACCCCACAGACTTATCAGCGTTGACACCAGGACACTTTTTGATTGGACGAGCGCCATCTGCCGTACCTGAATCTAATTTGCTAAATACAAAGATTGGTGTACTATTCCGATGGAAAATGTTAAGTCAGATGTATCAAGACTTTTGGCGCCGTTGGTCCCAAGAATATTTAACACAATTACATGCCAGAAACAAATGGACTAAAAGCCAAACAAATGTCGCAGTCGGTCAACTGATCCTAATTCGAGATGAACGATTGCCTCCAAGCTCCTGGTTGCTTGGCCGCATTATCCAAGTCCATTCTGGCACGGACGGTGCTGTTCGTGTTGTAACCATAAAGACACAGTCCGCCCTTGTGAAACGGCCAATTACGAAGATCTCTGTTTTACCAATCGACATTGAAGGACGTCCTGAAGCAAACGAGTAATATAGACGCAAGATCCGGTTGTATCTCCACGTCTAGGTGGGAGAAATGTTTAAAATTACCTATATCAATCTGGCAACCACTGTGTGTGGACTGCTTTTACCTGTTAGCAAGTTGTTTTTTCTTCTTGTACGAGCAACCGTCGTGTTCGGTCGAGTTTCTTGTTGTGCAGTTGATTTATATTTTTTTTGAATTAATGTATTAAGTAAATTTTAAAATATCATATATATATATTGTGAATTAAGAATATTAAAAATAAAGTTTTGATGTGAAGAAATACAAACTACGGTCTTAAAATTAAAAAACCGCATTAAACGAACAGAATCATTCGAAGGTGATGCCGACAGTGTGACATTTAGCTCGTTAGAATTGTTATATAAATGATCCATAGGAAAATTAATTGAGTTTGGGATGGAAAGCTCACCCACGACATAGCCCGTTTATCGTGAGAAGTCTAATTAAAACTAGAGGTCGACAGGTATTCAGAGTTCGTATATTGAAGACCAATTATCTATGGCCATTCATCCCTCGGCATGTGCATTTCCACCTTGTATTTGAGCATTAAATTAAGACACTTTTGCTTGCATCCCCCCGATTATAATTAGCCAGCACTCATAATTGAGAAATGACCATACCGACAGTATACAATAGTTACGGCACTACACAAAGTACGTGTTTATCCCTCTTTGTATCTGATGGCTTACGGCCGTTATTTAATTATTGTTAGTAAATTACCTGAAAAAAAAGTGCATTTAAATTTACATCACAATAATAGGTATAGATACTGACCTACCATCACCTACCAGCATGCTCGTTTACAGCATATTTCTTTATTTGGATGTTTCTATAAATAAATTTATTAAACGCAGTTATCATTTATTAGATTGGGAAAAAATAAGTACCCCAGAATCATGTACGTCTCTAAATGTTATTTATTTAAATATTATTTACGCATTTAGATTAATTTTATTTATTTAAATAATATTATTAAATTATCCGAATTATGGTTCACACAAATCGACGGGTTACTACATGTGAACAGAATAACATCAGATATTTCTAAGTTCTAAACAGTTATCACTGCACTTGACGCAAATACACTTAGCCAAATAGCTGACATCGCAAACAGTCTCCAGTCTCCGACAAATACCGAAAAATGAATTGATGCAATGCTTTGGTGAACAAGAATCAAAGCAATAACAACTTATCAAACTGCTTCCAAACTTAGAGCTGTCAGACAAGCGACCTTCACTATTGCTTTGTAATATGAACAATTTAGCTGGTATTAACATTTTTAAAGATGCATTTTCAACTCTATGGTCACAACGCTTACCCAGCAACATTAGATGCATGTTCTCAGAATGCAACGCCAGAAATTTAGAAAGCACGGCTAAATTGGCGGATCGAATATCAGGCAACTTACCACCTCCACAATTCATGATGGCTGCAACTTCAACACTCATCTTAATCAATCGTCGTCGCCGTTAAAAGCCTGAAAACTGTAGAAGTGCGGACCATTGTCACGAAAAGGCGTTTAAATGCCACCATGTGAATTCAGCAACGCAGTTGGAAATCACAGTACAACACAAACAGCGAAAAACTAAAAACATTATCACAAACAATTGCGACATGTGATAACGTACCTTTCACCTGCACGATCGAAACCCGTCTCCACGACTTTGACCGACTTAACAAATTGAACTTCTTAATCGACACAGGTTCAGTTATATTAGTTGTGCCAGTAACTCTCATCAATACCAGACCAGCTTCAATTACAATTGAAGACCGATTATTTGCGGTGAACAATATAACAATAAATACATTTGGAATCAAAAGGCTAAAAGTTGACCTAGGTCTTCGATGTGATTTTTGTTGAAGCTTCATCATAGCCGACGTAAGAACACCAACCATAGGAGCAGATTTTTTATCCAGATATGGACTCATACAACGTTTATAATTTGGAAATTATTAAACATATGAATTTTCCTCATATAACGAGAAGCAAAGGAGCTGGAACTGTGCCATAAGACGGGTAAAAAGAGCATTCTGGAAAAACTTTGGTGGTAATATAGAAACTTTTTCTGAAACCCACCAACTTCACAAAATTCTCAACATTTCCCATAATGCCTCGACTATATTCGGGCTCCAAATGGTCACTGGACCAACTCTAGAAAGAAGATTCTCGAAATTCTTCTAAACAAACACTTTCCAGGGAGTTTGTCATTCTCACATTCTGTACCTAAACATATCGCACCAATTCCCTCTAACAACATTACTTCTTTTGAGGTGATTAGCATTGAAATTAAGTGAACCATTCGCATACGTCATCCTTGCAAGGCTCCTGAACATTTACAATAATATTCTCAAACTGCTATATAGCCCCAAGGAATAAAGGCTAATCAGACTGTCTTTATCAGAAGTTTTTATTGAAAGTGCTGAAAAAGGTTCTTGACCTACATATCAAGGGCACTAGTAATCCGGCACTTCTCTCCACATCGCAGACAACCAGATGCAAGGTTGTCGAGACAGCAATCAATAAGCTCATTTCGCAAGTTGATAGAGCCTTGCTCTTTTCTTCTTATCTCGTGTGCCTTCAACAACGTTGACCCTAATGCTATTATAAAATCACTCTCAGATCTGACGTTTGGTGAAATTTGTTGAATTACTACTTAAAACCGGAATTATTACCTTTAGTATTGAAGGTGTACAATCTCGTAAAGTGGTTTATCATAATACGTCACAGGGCAGTGAACACACTGCTTAAACAACAATTAAAATAGTTCAGATGCAGTGTTATAACCTATGCAGATGACATTGCTATCCCGTCAACTTGTTAACTTCCCCACGTATTGCCCAATGTAATAAACTCTCCATTCGTCATTGTGGCAGAAAGATATTGTTAATTAAGTGTCAGTGTTAACACAGAAAAAGGAGGTAATACTCTGCACTAGAGAGCATAAAATTCCTTTCTTTTCCTTAACCGAAATCAAAAGGCACCTCGCTTACCTTAAGCACAAATGTGAAGTATCTAGGTGTTATACTGGACTCTAGCTGAAAAACTAACTTGGGTAAAAAAATTCATAAAGCAACGAAGGCTCTATTTACTTCGATTCATTGGCTGCCATCTTGGCGTTTGGTAAAACAAGCTAAATTAGTGGTATCTAGACTCAATGCTGATTCAGAATTGAAATAGGGCGATCATGTTGAATTACAATATGGATCTCTGTCGCAATTGACTAGAGTTCGTAAATAAATGAACTAGTCGGCAGTGACATATTTTCAGATAAACTGGGTCTAAGCATTTCGCATCGACAATGGGTCCTAGGTAAAAAAATCCCCGATGTAATCATTGTAATCATCTCGGATTGTTAAGCTGCCACAAAATCTCTAGTAACCGCTACTACCGTATCCCTAACAATTAGAGAATTTCAAGCTTTTCTTAACGAGCTAGCTAGACGTGTAAGTATCCAACACATATGCATACATTTAGACAAATGCAACGTGGACGAATCTGACTTTTGCCGGGATTGTGGCTCTGCGGATGTGGAGAAAACTGTACGCCGCCTCATATGTCAGTATAAATCAATGGCTTGGACATGATTTACAATTTTCGTACCGACCTAACAGAGCTAGAGAAAGTTAGTAAGTAAAGTTAGGAACTTGACTAAGTTTATGGACTTGCCAGGTTAGTTGCATGTACGCTGATCTATAGTTCTCATATAAATAAGTATTAGTTTGTGTGAATAATAAGTTTTAATTCGAATTATTATTTTAAGTTCACGTATGTACAGAATAATTAGTGAATACTTTTATACATAGTTCCGACTCTAAACGATTTTGGTAAAAAGGTAAGATAATGTAAGATGCGAAGGCAATAAAATCAAAGGAATACAAAACAGGGCAATATGTGTACCGGATACAGCAACCACAAAATACGAAAAGGCAAACAGTTTAATTTTAGGAGCAACAAAAGTACAAAAGCAGCACAAAAATAAAAAGCGTCCTCTTTGGCAATCGATCTGTCAACGCACACGCACCAGCTAGTATTGCTATAAATGAACTAACACACCACATATGTATGCAAATTTAAAAAATATTTTTACGAATAAGTAATCTATAAAAAATATTTACGTGTATAAAAACATAATAAAGAGGTTTTCTAGAAAAGTAGTGAACTACAACAACAAAAATTCATTTTTATATTATTTTAATTAATTGAATTTTTGGCTGTTCATACAGCTGTTTCGAGTATTGCCAAATTTCCATCATCAGTGGTCTTGGAAATAATTCTTGTGTTTAATTATTCGTAAATAATTTTTTGAGACTGCAATAACAAGGAATCGAACTCGTGGCCTGCCAAATTTGAAGCTTAGAGTCAGCGCACTTTTACCAACTGACCTAAAGCCGTATTAGAGTTTTATGTTTGCATATTTTGCTGGAGTTTTGTTAATTTGCTATGAAAGTTTTATTAACAAATTCACTTGCTGTGTTTAAATTAGAACGAACTCATTAATCACCTGTAGAATAATTGAATTAATTATTTATATTTTTATTTTTAATTGTTAAATAGCAATATTATTCTATTTGTAGAAGCATTATTTGTTGCATGATTTGTATATTATTTCTTATGTATAAAACCTAATATAAAACATAATATACATAAATCACAGGCACATTGTATTTTCCACTACGTTCTAGAATGATTTTATATACAAATTCATATACACATTTTTTTATTATCGCCTATATGTTTCTAAGAAATTTTTGCTTTTATATACTACATCTATATCATTAGTATATTTTAAAAATAAATATTTACAAAAAATACTTAGTTCTTTATCTATATCAAACCTACTTTAAGACAGTTAAAAACTTTATACCATGGACATATGTGATATATTTTAGTATTTTGTTTTAGTATTTTCGTATTTAATAGTTTTTTGACTATTAACTCCTTTTTAATTCGAACGCAGGTGTTTTTGTAAGTTTTTGTAATATTTTAACTAGAAACTGAACTTTAAGGTTCAAGCAAACTACTCTTTTTCTCTCTGCCTCCTTTACTCACTAAATAGATTTGCAGAATTCTAGTGATCTAAAACAGTTCATCAGAAATTTTTTTTCTTATCTAAATATGAAGTGTTTTACATGATACACTAGCGTTTGTGTATCAAATGGTATTTTCCGGAACGTATGTCATTCAAACTGTAGAGTGCTTACATTGATCATAAATTTTTTTCAATGATTAGTTCTAAATTACGCATTCATGAAATGCAACGCTTGTTTATTTGGCGGTTGTAAAACATTTTAAATTTCTTTATATTGAATGGGAACCACAAGTCTTGAGTGCCAAACATGGAAGATTATAGAAAATTAGAAAAAATTGGCGAAGGGACATTTGGAATCGTTTATAAAGCAGAAGATTCGGTAACGGGACAAATTGTTGCCATGAAAAAAATTAAACTAGGAGCAAGTGAAGGAATTCCCGCAACAGCATTAAGGTTTGAAAGACAGCTCATTTTCGATATATTTAGTAATATTTCTTAATAGGGAAATGGATCTGCTTCAAGGGCTTAAACATCCAAACATTATATGCTTAATAGATATTGTCATGGATCAATATCGCTTATACTTAATATTTGAGTACCTATCAATGGATTTAAAAAAGTACATGGATTCTATGACTCCTGATACACATATTGATAAGGAATTAGTGCGTAGATACTTATATCAAATCACTAATGCCATACACTATTGTCATCGCAATCATGTTCTTCATCGAGATCTAAAACCACAGAATATATTAATTGATAAAAAGGGTGTTATAAAAGTAGCAGATTTTGGTCTCGGGCGGTCCATTAGTCCTAGATCTCGCGTATATACACATGAAGTTGTGACATTGTGGTACAGAGCTCCTGAGATTTTGTTGGGGTCTCCATATTATGCCTTCTCAGTGGATATATGGTCAATTGGTTGTATTTTTGCTGAAATGTCTAGCAGAAAACCACTATTTCAAGGAGATTCCGAAATTAATCAACTATTCCACATTTTCAGGTATAATATTCGAAATACAAATTGAATAAACCTATCAAAATGTTAATTGGATAAATTGTATTTATTCTTATTGGAATACTAATGGCTGATAAACTTTGTTGTTAATTTTTGTTGTGAATTTAATTAATGAAAAGTTCTTAGTACTTAAACAGCTTGATTTTTGATTGTTGATTTTGATTTCAAAAAACTACAATTTTTCAGTAGTTACAGTATAATATTTAAATATTAAATCTGATTTATATTGTTATCTGTTATATACAAAATTTTGTTCATGCATCACAAAATCGATTTCAGTATGTGGTTGTGGTTTAAATTAATACGTATAGTAATAATTGTTTGCAACGTTAATAACTGTGTTAAGAATATTAAAGTTTTAACAAAGCCAAAGGCAATTTGTTGGCTGTTTTTCTTATTCTTATATATTTACATTTGTAAAGCAAATATTTCAATATTTAGAATTTTGAAAACACCAACTGAGGACATATGGCCTGGAGTAACCTCTCTTCCAGATTACAAAGCAACATTCCCTTGTTGGTCATCATACACTCTACGTGAACAATTAAAAAATATAAGTGAACTAGGAATCGATTTATTACAGAAGATGCTTATTTATGATCCGTTTCATCGTTTTACAGCTAGAGATATATTGAACCATCCATATTTTGACGATTTTACCAGTACTACGTCTGAGTAAAATGACTAAGATTTTACTAAAACCTTTGTAAAGAATTGATATGTAAATGATGTTGAAGCAACCATAATTTTAAAGAATATTTCGTGATTAATGTAATAAAATAATAAATATTATTTTAAATTATTTTTTATATTAATTCGAGTATAAATGTATATAAATATAATATATATTTCTCAATTATGTATATATACAAAAATAAACAATTCATATTGTTTTAGTTTAAGCATTTCTCGTATTTCTTTTGTTTGTTATGCTTTTTGTTTTCATGCAAACTCAATCTTCAACGTACCACATCGACGACTTAGAGGCAATAAAATAAAAAAGGAACGTATATCTGAGGCGTATGTCAGCATTGTATTCAAACAGTATTATTAATACCATTAGTAAATACAATTACAGGCATATGTTGGTATTCTACCGGGGTTTTCGCGACTTTCGACTAAATTTTACTTACGTGCGTATGTTTTCCTCAAGTTAAAAGCGGTTCGTCTCCGAGTCTTTCGGCACATGGGCTGGCAAATTTATAAAGAACCCACAAAGGGAGATGTACGTTTTTTGTTATAATTATTGACATCAGCAGAACTCAAAATAACATTGTTGGGAGTAGAACACACAGTACCGACAGTACAAGGTAGACAGAGGGTTACATGAAATTGAATTTTCGTAAATAAAGAGTGCTTCTTATCATAGCGTGATTGGCGTCGACAAATAGATGGTGTGTGAACCCACACTAATAAAGTCCAATCAGTTTGTTAACGATTGGCTTCAATTTTTCTCATAGTATGTTTGATAGAACCTTCAATACGATATTTAGAAGGATGATCCTACGATAATTGGTGCATTTTGCAGTATTACCTTTTTTGTGGATTGGGCAAAACACAGTTAAATTCCAATCGTTGGTCATGCATTTTGATAGCTCTTCGCCACAAGCTTCAAACAGCTGAGCCGGTAAACCATCGGCGACTGCAGTTTTGTTGTTTTTGAGCAGTATTATAACTACTTTAATTTCATTATGTTTGCGAGGTGGACAATTATTTCATCATCAACGTTTGAAAATTCTTGATCATATTTGCTTTCCTTCAAATCACTACTACCTGCTGCCTAAAGAACCTGTTTTTTTCAATTTTTTGGCTTTTGTGAGCAAAGATGACCTATTTAGAAAATTTTTGAAGAATTTACCGCAATAAGCACATTAATACCCACATGACATCACGAATAATGACTATTAAAAACAGTACTTAAGCAAGAAAAAGCGGTCATTG
Organism: Teleopsis dalmanni; assembly: GCF_002237135.1. Taxonomy (NCBI): domain Eukaryota; kingdom Metazoa; phylum Arthropoda; class Insecta; order Diptera; family Diopsidae; genus Teleopsis; species Teleopsis dalmanni. Next base: position 72,319,874 of record NC_051848.1, on the reverse strand, counting down.
CACTAACACAACGTCTGAGAAATACTGAGAAGCTGATAGCTCCTCCACAAATTGAAAACTTATAAAAACTGGAAATGCTGAAGACGAAGAGGCGGCAGTCAAGAATTGATGTTTTAATGTGCAAAAAACGTTGCGATTTAATGTAATGTATGGAATGTAATATATATGTTAACACTTCAAGTAGTTGCAAAAAAAATAACAGCAATTTGCCTTTTATACCATCACATATTTTTAATAAATGGGACGATAACAATATTTCGGTGAATTTTAAATAAGATCTGTTTGGTTTAAGAATTTGTTTGAGAATTGCAATTTAATTATAAACGAAGTATTTTAATCTTCGTCTACGCCAATTCATTTTAATAACCTTTCGCTGGTGTTTATTTTTGGCTTTATTTTGATGTGCTTCTTCAATGTAAACTAAGCTTCAAGACATGCTAAAATATTGAACAGTATTTGCGAACAGAATTGTAGTTTCTAATATGATTATTAGATGATAATTTGATGAACAGGGATGTTTCTGCAGATTACCTGCAGGTAAGTTGTGACAAGTCAACAGACCACAATTAGCAAATCCTCGCAATACACCTTGAAAAATAAAAAAAAAACAAAAACTATATTCATCCTGTTGAATTTAGGTATGGATATTAGGTATTTAGGTAACCATACCTTTGGTGGTCAACCATCAGATACACAGAGGGATAAACATGTATTTTGTGTACATACTGCAACTGTTGTATACTTTCGGTAGTGTGATTACATCTTCTACGCATGGACGGCTAGAAATAGCTCCTCAGTATAGTCATGTCTTAACTATGGATACTGGCTAATTGTAATTGGGCGAACGTAAACAAAAGCGTCTTAAATTAAATCTCAAATCCAAGGTGGAACAGCACATTTCTAAAGATGAGTGGCCAAGGATAGTTGGTCTTTAATATGCGAACTATAGATACCTGTAGACAGTTTTAATTAAACTTCCCACGATAAACGGGCTATGGCGCGGGTGACTTTTCGATCCCAAATAAAACAAGTTTTCATGAACAACTCTAATAATAATTCCAACGACCTTGATGCCACTGTAATGCCATCACCTTCAAACGATTCCATTACGGGAGCGCAGTCGAGATGGATGGCGGCTTCCAGTATTCGCCCAAATGGACGACGATGAACGTACCAATGATCATTTCGTCGCGATCTCAAGTAAGGCGGATGGAAATCATTAAAGACATGTCTTTAAATTCCGAAACCGCTGAATCTTGTGATTCCAACACCGGCAGTGTGATCTCACAAAAGTCGTTCTATTTGTCGTCGGCGCTAAAGTTTGCAACCTCATTTTGGAAACCCCGAAATTCAGTCATCCCAAAAGAAATGAACGAAGAAAGCTTAAAGCGGATATATTAACAGGACTTAGCAGAGCACAGGCTCTAAAAATCGCAACACAATTTTCAACTGCGAATAAGCAGGTCAGATCGGAGAACCAATCTCTAGGATTGACTTTTGCTGAAAATCCTAAGGTAACCCGTATAGGACTTACCAAGCCATCGTACAGTCTAGCTGTTAAGGATGTACGTTTAGGCTTCATTTCGGTCGATGCGGCTGTCACTTCGCTCTCTGCTGACCAAATAACGCTTTTCCAAGAAGCTATCACTAATGTTGCAATCGAGCAACAAAGCGACGATTTACAGCCGGAGTTCGATGGATGCTTAGCTAGAACGGGGTGGCTACTTATCGTCTGCAGTGATGAAAAAACGGGGGGGGTGGATCCACCAATTTTCAGGTTACATAGGGGCCAAATGCGAACTCGCCTTAAACGTGGTTGAGGAAGAGGATTTCCCACGAACTTAGATAGTTCGTGGCTATTTTCTTCAAAGTGTGCTATTGTCAAACGAAAAAGTTCTAGCTACGATTGGTACTCAAAACAAATTCTCCACCAAGGGGTGAAGGTGATACGCAGACTGACACAGAGTCAGATGCTGCACCTGGTTTCGTCATTGATGACGAATCCATGAGAAAGGAGTCAGACCTAAAAGCTAGGATTGCATACCGATTCGCACACTTGAGATTGATGCCTAAGGGTACCACCCTCGCTCTTACCCTATGGAGAACGCTCCAAAGGTGGTTCAGGATGAAAAAAACCATAGAGTCATCCTCAGCTCCATCAATATCCCATACGAATATTTGCCAAACAGTGGCTACTCCTGAGAAACCGGAACTAAACGTCCTTCCACAGTTCAGATTCCCATTTTAGGAGCAATGCCTAAATAATCTATGCAATTTTTCCGAAGCAATCGAAGGGTGTCAAACACAAAGTTTTTCGGCGAGACAAACGTGAATAGTTCCGTGCAAAAGTCTCCTAACGAGACCAAATGAATACTCTCAGAATGCTTCAGGCAAAATTGCACCATACAAAAGGAGTAACAGCCATCCTGTACAGAATTGCCCAAATCAACAACATCGCTCTCGGAGTCATACAAGAGCCGTGGCTGATCGGTGGTTATATTCGAGTCTACATACAATATTAGGTAAACTGATATATGACCGATTGATAGCAGTGCTGCGTGCAGCTATCCTAATCGCTGGAAGCGTTAGACATCTCACTTTATACCTAGAGACCTGTTAGCGGTTCTAGTTGAAATCCCAACAATAGTAATGGTCATAGACGTAGTCATGAGCTCTGCCTACTTCCCAGGTGAAGAAAAAACCGTTCCACCGTTCGAGCGACAGCTAATATTGGAATGTGAATCTAACGTTCGCCATACAGTGTGGGGGAGCAATAATGTAAATAAAAAAGGTGAGTCCCTAGTAGATTTTATTATGTCATGAGGATTAATTATAGTTCATAGAGGTAACAAGCCCACTCTTATTAATGCAATTAAAAAAGTGATATTGGATCTCACCCTATGCACCAGAACTATCGAGAAATCAATATGGAATTAAGGAGTATCGGGTCACGCTCTGACCATCAACATGTCAGGTTTGAAATTCCCGGTTTATCCGAGCAGCAGAAAAAAGTCTTCCAACCTAAAAAAACCAATTGACACCTTGGCGGAATTCGCAACTAGCTAATAACCGCATATTAGTAAGGAGCTTATTCAATAGGGCAAAACGCTCTGGTAGGTGGAAAGAATATAGAGTTGCACTCACTGACTACAACAAATCAATCAGACAGTCAAAACGGACTACCTGGCCTAGCCATTTTGATAGTATTAGGAAGTTGCCTAATGCATATAGACTACACAACGCTTTAAATAAGGTCAAAATAAACGTGGTAGTCCTTTTAAAAAAACCCGTCAGCTCCTTTATCATTAGTCGTAAAAACACCCTCGAGTTTCTCTTGCAAACACACTTCCCTGGCTTCGTTACCGGAACAACAATATTGGAATCAAATAAAAAAGTTACTGCTCCCATAGTTAGCAATATGCACAATCTGGTGTTATTTCCGACAGGGACAAGGTCAATTGGGCGATTAGCTCATTTCAACCAATTAAAGCGCCTGGAAGCGATAGTATCTTCTCTGCGTTACTACAGAATTGCACAGATATCATTCTAGACCTATTAATCAAACTCTTTGGGGCTTGTTTTTTTATGGGTTATATTCCTCATACCTGGAGAGAAGTGAACGTGATTTTTATTCCCAAACTTGGTAATAAACCCATGGTCCAGTCAAAGTTCTACACGTCTTTCTTACTGAAGACTGTTGAAAGGCTGATTGATCTGCGCATACGGAATAAACTGGAGCAAAATGCCCCTCTCCAATTCATCCGATTTTCTTACACAAAAGGCAAATCTACGTTGGCCGCACCACATTATTTGCTTAGCAAAATTCAAGACACTTTTCAATCTAAGGAGATTACTTTATATGCATTTCTAGATATAGAAGGAGCTTTTGACAACACTTCATAAAGATATGGACTTATTTACAATAATGTAGATAGATAGGATGTTAAGAGACAGGAACATATGTTTCAAATTGGGTACGGTCAGCATTAGAGCTGTACGGGGCTGCCCTCAGGGTGGGGTTCTCTTACTATTGCTATGGACGCTGATAGTTGATGATGTGCTAGTTAAGCTGGAACAATCTGGCTGCAATGCTATAGGTTATACAGATGACCTGGTAGTCATTGTTTCCGGTACCATTTTCCAGGAGGTATAAACTGAATATTGGGTCCCTATCATTAAAAGATAAGGCTGTTGAATGCCACGATAAAGTCAAATATTTGGAGTTTATCCTGCATAAGCGTCTTAACTGGAACATTTAACTAGATAATACAATTGGCAAAGCCACCCGGGTCATGTGGACGTGCAGAAACTCTTATAATAGAACCTGGAACCTAAGTTTCTAATTCTATTGTGGCTCGACGGCTCATAAACGAAAGAAGGATTTTTACCGAGATATTTGAACATAACACAAGAATCTCGCTCGCACTAGGTGTATGGCCAACTTTCATCCAAGCGGAGGTTCACACGGAGGTTGAAAGGCACTTGTATCTGATAGTCTTGCAGCAATCAAAGCATTATCCTGACAAAGAGCTGCAGCAGCTACTGCATCGCCATGGACAGTCTCACTAACCTCACCAAGTTAATAGGTCTTAGGAAACTCCTGAGAATGCACCAACATCTCAAAGGTGTCTTTGAATATCAACCAATTGCGCATTGTGCCATCGAATTTGGGTATAGTCAGACGTTCCAATTTAATGAGCAACCTATGAGGATACGCAGCACCGCCTGTCACATTTGATACTGTATCCATAAACGGTGCATCACCATCGCCATCTCGCCATCTTACACCGCAATTTAATTAATGCCTTGTTGTATAGATCTTCGATTTCGTCTCACAGCTTGGTGTGAGACTTCAACTTGCATTCTTCCTTTATCCCAGCCACCAGTTCTGCACGTGTAATTTGCAACCTCTTGAAATGCGTCTGCTATGTTGCATTATTTTACTTCTGAAAAAAAGTTTTATGGTAGTAACCGAAACTCTCGGATTTCAGCACCAACAAATGTATGAAAAAGCAAAAAAACAAAAAATTCATACACGCAAAATTGAATATTTATTTGTTTCACAAATATTAGACAAGAATAATTTGATTAATTTTTACGAAATCGAAAAAAACGTACACACAACACTAAAAAATCAAAAAGCCAAAAAAAAACCCGTCAAAATACAAAGTGCTACTGTCAAAAACACTAAAATCAGTGTGCTATACTGCACAGATGTAATGCCAAATCTCCTCTGGAGAAATTAAAGTGTGACACCTTGCAAATGATTTTTCAAAACTTTTTCGTCGAATTTATATAGCATATGGTAAGTCTTATCACACATTCTTAAAAAATTTTTATATGCTTTGCGGTCTATACCATACGGTTTTTGTGGTTTTTGCCAAAATGTGTACTAAGAGTACAAAGAGAGAAAAAATCAAGTGACTATGGGTGAAATCATAACATAGAGCAGAGAAAAATTAGTGTATTTAGGTCGTGTGCGAGTTAGGCTAAGTTGCGTTCTAAATGAGGGAAATTCTAAGTTGTGTCGATAATGTATTGATGTGGCGATCGTGTTGATAAATGGCAAAATGTGTGCAGTGCAAAAAATCCCAAAAAATCTCCCATTTGGTTTAGCATCAACTTAGCCTAACTCGCACACGACCTTAATATGTTGTAGTAATTTTATGTGGGTGAGATAAATCATTTAAAAAATTGGATATAATAAAACAAAAGTCATTTATAATATTTGTAAAAAAAATTACAAAAACTGTCAATGGATTTATTCACAAATATTTTGAGATGATATTTTGGGAATATATGTAAACCACATGTGTGTCTAACAATCAAAATATTTTGATTTTCACCACTTTGCATTTCTATCGTTTATATTTTATGAATTTATAGTTACCATCAAAGAAGGTAAAGAAAAAAACTGAGAAGAAATTTTGAATAATTCTGCCTCCTTGTGTAATATCGCAAAGAAATCTCTCTAATTTATTCACCATACCAGAATTGTCAAATATTAAATTTAGTGTGGCTTATAACCTAAATGTTTATTATACTTGTGGTTGCTTATTAGAGTGTAGGCATCAGAAGAATTAGTATAAATTACTGTTATTAGAAAATCCATTGTATATATTAATTTCATTTGAATGCGTATATATAAGCATGATTTTACATATCAGTTTTATTTCAATTTATATATAAATTTCAAAATTGCTATATAATTCAAATATAAATAAAGAATAGGTAAATTAAAATAAACAGTGCTATAATTATTATTGACGTAAGTAAATATATATAATTAGTCATGAAAATGTTTTGAAAAAGTGAAAGAATTGTATAGTATTTATTAAAATAATAGTTCTTTTTTCTTATTGCACATATACGTACTATACTTATAAATATGCTATTAAAAAAATACATTTATAGGAAAAGTTAGTATCTAATAGAGAATTTAGTATATGTATACATATTTCAAGTTTTAGGTTTCATTGTTTTAATATTTTGTTTTCAAACGATAAATAGTAATATAATTTTATAATTAATTAATATAATTGCGAATATATTTATTCGCTAAAATATATTTAAAATATATTTAACATTATTAAATAAATACCTATTTTAAAATATATATTCTGCCTCAGGATTTTTCAATTTTCATAATTATTATTATATTAAGAATAAATTATTATTCTAATCACTTTAGTATATAACGTTCAAAGCGTTAAATTATAACTAGCGTGCTCAAATTAATTGGTGGTTTATTATATATACTACACACCTTAATTTCTAATATGCTAATACATTTATGTATTCACTTATTTCTACAACAATAAATTGAATTGTTTTTAATTAATAATTTACCTTCGATAATTATTTGGAAAAATATAAAGATGTTTGAAATCTAAACATTCAAGCACGCATTTCCGTTTTATCTCCAAAAAAATTTTAATTAAGTAATAATTTGTAACATATTTACCTTTTTTGATGCTTTTATAATTAAATTTCATTTTTAATGCCAAAAAACCAAAACAGGCAACGAAATTTGTTAGAAAGTGCTCTTATTCCAGGAAATATCATGGTAAGTAGGGACCGGGTGGGCAAAATGATTACGCACCATTGTGTAGCATCAGGCTTTTTGTTTGTGTACTGCGTGATAGTTTCAGCTAATTACACAAAATTTTGAATATTATATGAATAATCCAGAAAATTTTGGAGTAACTCTCAGTATCTTTTCATTATATTCTTTGGTTGCTATTCTCAAATTTAAATTTTTGACGCTGCAAGTTTATGTATTTTTAATTATGCATAAGATTATTAATAATCCTTGCTTGACAAACATTCATCATTCATGATTTGTGGTGTATTAGGAGTATAGATAATTAAATTTTGATTGTGTTCGTTTCTCACGTATTAATTAAAAGTAGCTACTTTCTCAGAAGTGGACAACGTTGATAATTTGGCGGGCGTTAGTGGTTTGAAAAAGAGACATGAATAATTTCCAAAAAATTGAAAAAATAGGTGAAGGCACTTATGGAGTAGTTTATAAAGCTAAAAACTTGTCCACCGGACAAATAGTTGCTATGAAGAAAATTCGACTTGAATCAGATGATGAAGGAATTCCTTCGACTGCTATAAGGTTTGTAATGCAAAAATTTCAGACGCATGCTTTAATTGAAACCACTTTTCAGAGAAATATCCTTACTAAAGGAACTTACGCATCCAAACATTGTTTGTTTAGACGATGTTGTAATGGAAGAAAACCGTTTATATCTAATATTTGAATATTTGTCAATGGACTTAAAAAAATATATGGATTCGATTCCTCCTGAAAAATATATTGATGAAGAACTTGTGCGTAGCTATTTATATCAAATTACTAGTGCTATATTGTTCTGTCACCGTCGGCGTGTTCTTCATCGCGATTTGAAGCCACAGAACTTGTTAATTGATAAAAAGGGTGTTATAAAGGTGGCTGATTTTGGCTTAGGGCGATCTATTGGCATTCCAGTTCGGATATATACACATGAAATTGTAACTTTGTGGTACAGAGCACCTGAGGTTTTATTAGGATCTCCACGGTATGCTTGTCCTGTGGATATATGGTCAATTGGTTGTATTTTTGCGGAAATGGCGACTAGAAAACCACTATTTCAAGGAGATTCGGAAATTGATCAGCTCTTTCGTATGTTCAGGTAATATATATAAAAGTGCATGAAAAAATGTGTTTAATTTTGGTATGTGTATTTGAAGCCTTTTTGAATGAATTTGCTCACAACTTAGTGGTTCGTTGGATGGCTGGTTTCTACGAAATGTTGCATATTGTAACTATTTCATATGAATTATAAAATCTTTTGTATGATAACACAGATAGCTGGAGGCTATGTTATTGTACGTATCTATTGTATGGGACGCGTTCTGCTTATTTTACTTGTCTTAACTAAAGTTCCTTGAATTATGAATCACATAATTAAATAGATAATTAATATATTTACAAACAAATATAGTTAATGCCATTTAATTTATTTTCTCTGTGTGATCAAAAAATGTGGAATATAACTTAGTTTGTATACTTTTACCTTGTGCTCAAAACTTCATGCTCTGAAGCTTTGTCACTGTCACGGCATTATAACCATATGATGCCAGAACCTGGAGTTTTGAGCACAAAGAAAAGGTATATAGACAGGTTAATCGAGTGATGTTTGCATAAAGGTTACTTAATGATTGCACTTTATTGGGTTCTTTCTAAACACAAAATTGATTTATTTTGTTTCACTATTTTAAGTTATTTTTTATACCAGTTGCATATATGATTCTTTTGTTTCAAAAAATGTTTTTAATTAAATCTTGATATTTTCTAATGCCGATGATGCATACAACAGATTTTGATGGATTTTGATTATTTCTAGATTTGCAGCGATAGAGTTAGTGCAACTTGGCTTCATATTCTTCGAAATAAATGAAATGTTTCTGATATTTGATTTTATTTCACTTACTGTAGATTATATTTTCTTCATATCGTTAATGTTACTGAATGTAATTCAATTAAATTGTTTTCAATTATACAGTCAAACTTTCATAACTCGAACTTCTATAACACGAATTTTCTATGACTATAACCAAAAACATTGCACCAAGATTTTAGAGAGCAAATTACATACAATTCTGCTTCTATAACTCGTATTTCTCTATATTTGCATTCTATAAGTCGAATTTTTATTTTAAATATAGTTGTATTTTGCTGTTAGAGGAAGTCCCTTTTTCCAAACCAAATGTTTCATTTTTTTCTTTTTTATGTTGCTTCTTTGTGCAAATGCCAGTCGCTGGCATCGTGGTTTAAATTAAATAAAATCACTTCCAATGCTACTCTTAACGATTACATTGAGCTTGACAATGAAATTTGTACATCAAGCTTTCCTACAGATGACGATATTATTGAGCACTATAGATCTAAATTACTGGATCCAATTCTAAGCACAACGGAAAATGATTATGAGGGTTGGGTGGATGTAAGTGTTCGTCAACCTTCCAAGAATGAAGTAGAAGACTCATTCAAAATTCTGAATTTATATTTGCAAACGAATGACACCACAACTGATGATCACTATAAGAGTATGAATAAAGTCGAATCTCTTTTTACTGAAAATAAGAAAAAAATTAAAGTCCCAAACCATATTTTCTGAATATTTTATTTCACTATAACTTCTATGTTATAGAAGTCTTTATTTGATTACAAATAAATAAATATCTTATAATGTGATTCTAGTTTCTTTTAAAAACAAAAAAAAAAATAATAAAATTCTCTAACTCGAAGTCTCCATAAGTCGAACCTTTTCTTTGCAAAATGGAACTTCGAGTTTTGGAAGTTTGACTGCATTTTCACGTGTACGTACGTATTTTTGCAACAGGATGCTCCGGGCCTGCATATTTTTCATTTGAGTTTAGTAGTTATGTTACCGCCAAACACCGTTTTTTTTAGAGTTTAAAAATGGGAATATGTCGCTAGGGTCTGCTGGGTGGACAAGCAACTCATCGAAATTCATGAATTTCGCACATCTCGGTTACGCACATATGTAACCGCGTATTGTCTCAATGGAAGAAAGATAGTTTTTTCTTAAAATATTAAAGCGTAATATTTTAATAATCATAAGTATGTCCCAAAAACTATTGATATTACCTTTTCGGTATTAACCTTTTTTGAGCTGGATTGTTTCCTAATGGAAACCATTGTTGTGACTGTTGTTTCGTGTATGGTAATGAAACCATATTTCATCCACATCAATCATTTTACACAAAAATTCAACTGGATTATCCCGATACTATTGCAATCATCCCTTTTAAATTGCAACACGGTTGTAGGATTGGTCCCTCAATGCACAAACGAGACGTTTGAATAAAATCAAATATTTTTTGTGTAGTGGTTGCATTACCAGTAATGTACATGTAAAATATCGCACAGGTGTAGTAATCAAATTCGCGTAAGTATGTGAGACGTAAATTAGTATCCTCACTGATTTCTTCGGTAGAGAACAGATCAAAATCTTTATATGAAATGAATTATAAAATCAAATTCCATCGATAATCAAAACGTGGAAATAATTATATAGATGATGTTGGGTAATGGATGAATTGCCCCCAGAGAGGTTGTTGAAGAAATAATAATATTATACGGTTTGTGCGAAGTAATTTTCATAGGAACGAAATTTATTTCGAAAATTTGTAGTTTTTCCAACAACTCGTAGCGAAATATAATCCTTTCTCCAGATATCACAACCCTCACCTGTTATTTATATCCCATACTTAAAAACAACTCAAAAGATAACATTTACAGATGACATAAATGCTAGCAGTGCTCAAGATCATACCTCAAAACGGATTTCCAGCTAAAATTATTTTGGCATAATATTAAAGAAGGCAATTTGGAGGAAGTTAGAATAACAATTAAAAATTAAATAAAACATTGCATTGGCGCATAATTTCTGAGCTATCCAAAGAGTATAAAGTAATGCATAATAATACATAGACTAATACATGCTCGGAGAGCCGAGAAAGCATTCCCTCAAATCGTAATGTATTCTTGATCGGAGAGGAATACAATATGTCATTTCTTGCTGCGCAGGATCAGACATAAACACAAACTCTTTGTTGTGCGGGATGGGTAAGCAATACAGGTCTTTTGTTTTTTTTTGTTGTGCGAACTTAAAGTGTAGTAAAAATCTTTTGTTGTGCATGTTCTAAGCGCAGTATAAGTCTCCTGTCCTGCAAGTTGAAAAGTGCGAAGATCACAATAAGTTATAGTTCAGTGGTAGGACTTTAGGGGTAGCAAAAATCAATAGATGTATGTTTTATATGTTTTTTCATGCAGACTCAAAGTTTATCTTAGGTTAGGTCAGGTTATACCGGCGATCCCTAGTGGATCCACTTAGGCCTAATGGCCCATTGTGTTACCGTATATATGAAGAAACTCAGGGTTTAAAACCACCAGAGTTGATCTTAGTTGTGTCAATACAGAAAGCTGCACAAGTTCTTCTTTATTGTGCAGGGTAAAATAGAATCACAAGTTGATATTATTGAAAAATTTGTAAATTTCAGCAAGTAATACTGGTCTAGCATGTCCATCGATGATCAAAACGCGTAATGTTTTATGTTAACTACCATACAAACATAAAATCTGTAAAATTTTACTGCAATGTTATTTGCTTTTCAAGCTTAGTAAATAAAAACTTAATGATAAATGATATGAAATAAGTTCTTTAAGACAAATATTAATTGCAAATACATTTTAAATAATATTGTAAGGATTTTGTTTAGTTAACAATTTTACTTCGTGCTAAACTGTTTTTGTAAGCAATAGTTGTTTTTAGTATAATGTGTTAAGTGTAGCTTGTATGTAGTTTTTTGTAAAACGAATGTATTATTCTAAACATCCAAATTATTCGTAGTCATAAATTCACACCTAAAAAAATGTTTTAACCAAATATATTATTTTACTTCAAAATTTTAGAATTTTAAAAACTCCTACCGAGGATATATGGCCTGGCGTTACTTCACTTCCAGATTATAAGACTACGTTTCCCTGTTGGTCAACGTATCAACTAAATAACCAGCTAAAAAATCTGAATGAAAAGGGAATTGACTTAATAAAAAAAATGCTTATTTATGATCCAATTCATCGTATTTCGGCAAAAGAGATTTTGAACCATTCGTATTTTGATGGTTTTAAAATTACGATGGCTGCATAAAAATAAACGAATATAAAATATAGCTTTAAAATGCATGTCTTAATTGAATATTTGTAACAGTGTGTAGACGACTTATCAATTTGTATCGGTTTGTATGTATGTCTAGAATTTTGATAATTCTTTTCATTAAAAAAAATAATTGTTAAAAAAACGTAAATATATTATCAATTGCATTTATTTTTATTGTAAAATAAAACCTGAAAGATGGGATTGAGTTTAATGTGATGCGGAATATTGCACCATTGAAGTCACCATAGTAAAGATTATTGGTTTTAATTTTTTCAATAAACACGAAATTAGATAGATTATTTCGAGATAGGCATAGAGATCACAAAATTGGTATCATAAAAAACGATTGAAAGTTTCACTAATCTACTCTTATCTGGTGAAATCCCAGGCTATTAAAAATGATTTCGGGCATTTAGAACAAGGCTGCTGTCTCCAACACAATGCTGCTAAATATATAATGGTTTTTTATTTATTATTATTTATTTCACTTATTTTCAGTCTGAAAAACCGTGGTCTGATTACTTAACGTAGGGAGTGGTTAATATCTGCAAGTGGCGCGAAAATATCTAGTCCAGTCCGCAGTCATTATCAAGCTGTACATGAGAACTGATACATTGTGATTTACTTGGAAATTTCTTCTTTTCCATTCGTGTCTCAACGGAAATATTGTCTGCAAATTTTTTTAAAAAATAAAAATATGAAATCAGGTAATCAAATGTCATCCTATACTGACTATTCCCAACTGTGTTTCGAATCCGGCCATGTCCACAAATACGTCCTGCCCAGTCGACCGTTACTTTCAGTCTGTCAGCGCTATTGCGAACGACATATTTAATATGAAGATCAACGGGTAGCAGATGTAGCATTACGTTTAGGGCAGCCGAAGTGGACTTCCTAAATGCTTCTGTAACGCAAACACATGATGTCCTGTATATTCTGCTGAATGTTATAACTCTTAATTCAAGCTGGCACCATAAGTGATATTTAGACGCACAATGGTCATTTTAATTCAATGTGCAATAAAGGGACGAACCCTTTATTTTTTTGCTGAACATCTTTTTGAAAGAGTACAAAGCTACACAAGCCTTCTTGACCCTTCGTTCGACATTATATTTCCAATTTAGTTTATTTTTCATCAAAACTTCTAGATATTTGAATTTTTTCGATAGTTTTAACTGTTGTTTAATCAAAACCGTTTAACTGTTAATCAAAACCGGTATTTTAGTTTTAATAGTATACATCATCGTTTTAGTCATTCCAGTGTTATAACCTAGTTCACAGCTTGTGGACGAAGTACTTATCTTCGGTATATCGCTTATTATGTTAGAGAACATATCTGACACTAAAATAACCACATTATCTTTACCGTATGTTCCACCAAAGTGAAAACAATTTTTTACTTCAGATTACTGGACCAAATTGTTGTAAACTATATTAAAAGCGACCTCAAGATTATGTACCCTTTCGTCTAACTCACAAGTTTGTGGCTCTGCACCACAAACTATGGACTAGGGTTTATTGATTTATCAAAAACTCTGGTCCCCAAAGATCTACTAACCTTTACACCTTCACTCACTCAAAATTACAGCCATCTCATCTTACTCATTTATACACGTATACAACAAACCCATACTTACACATACACAAAGACTACAAAACAACACGACTACTAGTAGTTCTTTGTTATAGTTACAAGACCGGTCGTCATAGGATTCCCTGTCTGTTGTATGTACTATGAATGGGAATTTCGTAGTCGGCAAATTTACTCGTTATTAAGCCCCATAAAACGTCAACGTACCTAGTAAGTGAAACCAATTACATAATTTTTAAATTTTCTTTTAGCTTTTGACGTTGTAATTGTATTCGATCCTCAAATTTTTCTAAATTTCTGGATGAAAAAAAAATTTCAGGAAATCTACCTTAAAAGTTATCCACCAACAATTAACAGATTAAAAATATTTACCGGAGTATTGACCGCCACAGTAGGCTGAAAAGACGTCGTTGCAGGTATTGTATAAAATCCCTTATGGGAGTACTACGATGAAGAACCTAAATCATCACAGCACATAGAAGAAAAATGTGTTTCACTTAGAGAAATGTGTTTCACTTATATACAAAAGGCAAAAATACCTGGGAACAAAAAAAATGCCAACAAAACGCTAATGCCTAGTTGGATGTAATTTCAATTTCTGGAAAATCAAATTAAACGGGATAGTTCTAACTTTCGTGAATGACATTAATTTTCTTGAAGTACTAATTGACGGATAAAAGGGTTAAAGTGAACATTTCACCAGTACCTACAAAAGCAAAGTGTTATTATGATGATTTTGCATTATCAGTTTCTGCACAACATCAATATATTTTGATACGACGGTTTGCAAACAACCTTTAAAAGCTTTGTCATTCAATCAACGACTTCACTTCACTTCCACTTTATGCATTTCACAGTTAGGACATGATTTCATCACTAAAAATCATAGTTTTATCATAAAAATAATTTCCACGAGTTGATTTCAATAGGTTCAGAATATGGTTTTGATACAAATTATGATATGAAACAAAAAACAATACAATTAATATAATCAAATTAAACATAATAAAATTTATAATTATAATCAATTAAATCACTTATGAAATCTATTATATACTCTTAAATACGTTAAAACCAATATAATATAAAGCTTAAAAATATTTTTTAAAAAGAAGTTTTACTCAATTTTATCCAACCACAGTGGCATTAAATCCATTAAAATACGGATGTTTTAAAATATCTTTAGCCGAAATACGATGGCACGGGTCATAAATAAGCATTTTCTGTATTAAATCGAGGCCAAGTTCGTTCAGATTCTTCAATTGTTTAGGTAGTGTGAACGATGACCAACACGGAAATGTTACTTTATAATCTGGAAGAGAAGTTACTCCAGGCCACATATCCTCAGAAGGAGTTTTCAAAATTCTAAAAATCAAGAAATAAAAATATTTAACTTTAATACTGATGTGATTTAAGTATATAGACAAAATATTGTTAAACTAATTACCTATACGAAAAAAAAAGTAAAATAATTTAAGAAAAAAATAATCTTTAAGCTTTCCGAAATTTTAATTTACTATTCAGTTCAGTTTGTTTTGGGTTAGTTACAAATTGATAAACTTGCTTTCACTAAATATACTATTCTGTCAGGCTCAATCACTTATCACAGTTCCACTTTATTGAGGGCAGCTATCACTCCTAGCATTTCAAAGCCTGTCACATGGATATGCTCAATATGTAATGGATCATTATTATTTTTCAATGCATTAACTACAAGAGCTAGTATTACGTTAGATCTATTTACATAATAAAATCAATACATGAGCACAATTCTAAACCCTGATCATAATTCTACCAGCAATCTACAACTTGTTCCCGCTTACTACAAATAAGAATGGCAAATAATGCCTTTTCTAATAAAACTCTAATATTCAAAGAAAAAAGTTGCTAGAATTGAAGCGTTCATGACTTCGAATAATATAATAGTCCAAACTTATAACAGCAACCACCTCACTACCTCCTCCGGGTTTTTCGCTACACTTAAGGAGCATTTAAGGGCCTTTGTGAGCCTTTGTCTATCTCTTAGAATGTTGGAATCATAAATATTTATTTCTTTTCGGATTATAACGAAATATCTCAAAAATATCTTACTATCTCGATAAAGACTCACTTTTTACTTTGGGCACCACTTTCTGTGGTTTTCAAACCTGGTAAGGAGAATGTCATACAAACCATTAAAATTTTTTAACAAAAACTCAGTACCGAAAGTAAAGTCTAATTATATAAGATTCCCTAGTGCTAGCTTATCTTCTTTCAAATGCAGTTTCAAGGTTCGCGATTTTGAAAGTGTGATCTATTTCATGAAAGTTCTGACACTGACTTAAATAATAAAATATTAACAAGACATGGACATCATTTCACACTATCACATTTCTTAACGACAGTGTGCTCTTGCTGAGGAACCTAATAAATTTCACAGACCCATCTAACCACTAAGTGTTAGTAGATCAATACTTCCCAAAAACATTTAATAGCCGAATCATCACATTCGATGCTCTAGCCTAGATACCTCTTTCAATAATTTTAGTGTTTAAATTTACTGTCTATCCACATGTCAATTATTAAAACTTATCCATAAACTGCAAAAAACTACCACTTCGAAAAAATTTAGAAATTACAAAGTAGCAAATAATATTCGATTTGATCATATGTATAAAAATCACAAAATGTATGCACTAAATGGTAATAGTAATACCTGAACATGCGAAAGAGCTGATCAATTTCCGAATCTCCTTGAAAAAGTGGTTTTCTAGTTGCCATTTCTGCAAAAATACAGCCGATTGACCATATATCCACTGGACAAGCATACCGTGGAGATCCTAATAAAACCTCAGGTGCTCTGTACCACAAAGTCACAATTTCATGTGTATATATACGAACTGGAACGCCAATAGATCTTCCTAGACCAAAATCAGCCACTTTTATAACACCCTTTTTATCAATTAATAAATTTTGGGGCTTTAAATCTCGGTGAAGAACGCGACGACAATGACAGTAATAAATAGCACTGGTGATTTGATATAAATAGCTACGCACAAGTTCTTCATCAATATATTTCTCAGGAGGAATCGAATCCATGTATTTCTTTAAGTCCATTGACAAAAATTCAAATATTAAATATAAACGGTTTTCTTCCATTACAACATCGTCTAAACAAACAATGTTTGGATGCTTAAGCTCCTTCAGTAAAGATATTTCTCTATTAAAACAAGTTCTTTATTAGGAATTGAAATATATACAACTAAATATATTACAAACCGTATTGCAGTAGAAGGGATACCTTCATCGTCTGATTCTAGCCTAATTTTTTTCATTGCCACAATTTGTCCAGTTATTAGGTTTCTACCTTTATAAACAACTCCATATGTTCCTTCGCCAATTTTTTCTAGTTTTTGAAAATCATTCATTTTAATGACTGGAAATTAGTCTTTTTGGAAGCAACCAATCAAATTAAACAAAAAAGTTTTAAACCCACTTATAACCGCCAAGTAAACAACGCTAACTATTCCCACAATTAGTGTTGCGTTCCTTACTCACACATTCACAATGCGGAACACAAATAATTGGAACAAATTTCGTTTTAATTATGAAACCAAAGAATACGTTTTAAGGAGCGGAGACTCTAAACACCCTTTACACACCATCCACCGCTGACGGCGAGCGATCGTGGCTTGCTATTAGACATCAAATTTATGCACAATATTTTAAACACGCTCTAGAAACAAACAACAAATATGCTAAAAAATAACATCATGTATGCATTTAAACAATGTTTTCGCTTCGCGATCGATGGTGTGTAAACGACGCTGTTACTTTCTGTACAAAATGATGTAACTACAGCGAAAGCCAAACCTGTTAAAACGATCAGTCAAACTTATATACACAGTATATAGTAGGTATACTTACATATAAAATAAATGTTACGAATAGACTGTGCAGCCGAAGCTGTCATTTGTGCTGCAATTGTAGTTGTTAATTATTCCACTTTATGTCTTAATAGCACTATTTGTTTAAGAGCATTTTAATTATCAGAATTTTATATATATATAATACATAAAGAATATAGAGACATGGATACATATAACTAAAGTATTATCTTATCTCTATTTGGCATCTTATACAAACAAAAAAATCGTTATACAAACAAAAAATCGTTATTTAAATCTAATAAATATTTATGTTCTTAATAAATTAGACTAATATCAAATGCGGTTTCAACATACGCTTTGATTTAAAGAGCAGCTCGTTATTTCAGCTTAATGGACTCAAATAATTTTTCATCAATTCCAAAAATTAGTCTTTCTTGAATATATAGACATACTCACCTTCTTAGTTTTAATGTAGACACATTGCATTGGGTAACATACATCTAAAAGAAACTGACCACTTCCGAGATATGGAAAATCAAGGCGCTGTCAAGTCGCAGCAGTCTTCTTACTCTCGTAAATAACAACCAATCAATACTCCATTTACTAAGGATGTTGTTATCATAGTGTGCACTAGCCAATATCTCAATACTGTTCAATAACTGTTTCAGAGATGCGAAACACCAAAGAATTATAAGGCGTAATAAATCTTTAAAAAAATTTAATAGTATTATCGAGCCATGGTTATCTTCGGTATAGCCTCGGCACTATTTATGGCGATATATACAAAACAAGAGCAGTATTTGCCTTAAAGGAACAGATGCATGCGGATCACGTATATGCTGCAACAACATGTAATTGGTGAAAAGCGTGAGATCAAAAATGGGTTAGCAATCATATCCAGTTACTTTTTTTTAGCTGAAAAAATCCATACAAGACATATATATATTAAAGCTAAATTAAGATGACTCCAGAAGACATTAGAAGAATACGTTAGTAGTTTATTTTTTATCAATAATATATTATTATTATTTATATGGATTGTGGCACTGCAACCGTCGGATCTATGCTCCATGCCCTGTTGCATCGATTAAAGGTAGTATAGAACTTACTTTACAGATTTTTGTTGCCTCTTCCGTAAGGGTTTACATTCTCATCATTGTATTCCGTACGTGCATTCGCTTAGGGTATTATAACAGCACATGTGTGGCTGACTCTTTATTCTCTTCAAAGAACCGTGAGATGGTATTTTAGTTTACAGTGCCCTGTTAAGATTCCAATCCTAATGTTTACCTGCCGTGAACCTGCAGGCCATAAGGGCCCTAGTGGCTGTCTGCTTGACCTTCTCAATATGGTGTTTCCAGTTGAGTTTTTGATCGAGATATGTGCCTCAGAACTTAACCGTTTTTATTGTTTTCACCTCAATTTCATCAAGCCTGATAGGCTTCAGATGTTGGAATTTGTATTTTATTGTAAAAGTCAGAACTGTAGTTTTGGTCCAACTCAGTTTTACTATACTCAGTCCTATCTTCTTGCACCAGTTTTTTGTTAGTTCTAGGCCCTTTAATCCTGGGCTTATATTCATAAGTTTTTTGTTCCTCTACGCAAGGGGATGCTGGAAAGTGGATCTCGAGAAGTAGTTGGATCCTTCCTTCTTTTTTCAGACTGGTTAAAGGAAGTGGTCAACACTTTTTCTTTGGTCAACACTTTGCAGAGTCTTGCTGCCTCTAAAGTGTGTTCTATGCTGTCACAGAACTTCCTGAAGTTTTTACTATTTGCTCTTAATTTCCTTATAAGAGTGCTTCTGTACTCGATCCAGTACCCAGTACGCTTCCATGGCCTAAGAGTTAAAGTCTAGCGTTTAGTATTTTGGTTATGAGACTCCATCTGATTCGCCAATTGAGTTACAGCTCGAGAACCTGCTACTTCAAGTTTTTTATTAGATCCATAAATAATTCCATGAGTGTGGGAGAAAGGTAAGTCCACCGTTATAACCCCCTCTAACACAGTAAGCCTACAGTTACTCACTGAGGCGGGCAGGTATCAGTTAGATACAAGCTAGAATACAGTCTGTTAACCCTGACTGCAAACAGGAATCCGATTGTACGTACTCTCCCGGATTGGCATGTACTTTCTCGTCTGCATGCTCGGCGCTGCAATCCCGAAATGTCCGGCGATGCAGTATCGAAGTACCTGGAACATATTTGGTTTAGGTGTTCATCTACGAGTATAGCTCGCCAGCATAGCTCGAAGAGTCCTTACACTTACTGAAGAGTCCTTATTCCTTACGCACTTACTGTGCGCAAATACGCACAGCTTGATCACATGCACTCTATTCAGCATCATTTAGGCGACCCAACTCAGCCAAACTACATTCCACATCATGCAGTTATGGCAGAATTCCGAGTCGTTTTCAATGCTTCCGCAAAAACCTCGAATGGCATCTCATTAAAAGATACACAAATGGCTGGCCCTCCAATATAGGATTTATTGCTCAACCTTTTACTTCGCTTCAGGCAGCATCGCATTGCATTCACAGCAGATGTGGAGAAAATGTTCAGGCAAGTCAAAATTGACGTCAGGCACAGGCAATCGCAACAGAAACTCAGGCGGGAATCATCCGATCAACCCATTCGCACATATCAATTGGCTACCGTTACATATGGCACAATCAGTGGCACATATTTAGCTGTTCGCGATATGCAGCAATGTGGTAGAGACAATTCTCATAAACTCCCAGATGAACTACGAGCTAAAACTGCTTTCTGCAGCATCCTGAATGATTTTTACGTGGATGAATACCTTAAGAGTATACCTTCCATTGGCATGGCAATTCAACTGGCGACCGATTTCTCCTATGTGTTGACAGAAGGACAGTTCCATCTAAGAAATGGAAATCAAATAGCGCTGAAGTCTTGGCACACCTTCTTGGCGATGCTGATCCATGTCAGCTTAATTCACATTTGGCAGAAACCACTGTTCTTGGCTTGCATTGGGATCCACTTCCCGATGAACTCTTCTATCAGGTCCGCTCTTATGATACACAGCATCTCACTAAAAGGCAAGTGTTTAGTGATGCTGCGAAATTATATGATCCAATTGGCATGTTAGCATGAGTCATCATCACGGCTAAGCTTTTCATACAAAAACTCTGACAGGCAAAATTGGCATGGAACTACCCATTACCACTTGAACTGTTGCAAAAATGGCTCACATACCGAAGGCAGTTGTCGCAACTGGAGGCAGTGCGAATACCGCGTTGGATAGGCTTACAACCCGGATATCAAATTCAACTTCCTGGCTTCTGCGATATCACGAAGATGACTGCAGTACTCTATTTGGCAACAAACCACAATGGCAAAATCACTAGTCACATCATCGCATCAAAATCTAAAGTGGCACCATTACATTCGGTAACAGTACCCCGATTGAAACTTTGCGCTGCGCAATTGTTGGCTACCCTTTTACACGAAATAAGGCAGGCTTTGCATTTAGAGCACGTACGATACACTCTATACTCCCACTCAAATATTGCTCTATGTTGGCTACGCAAAAACACATCACAATTGAAGCAGTACGTTGCTAATCGCGTTGGCTGCGTTCAATCGATGACAGATATCAGGCATTGGCATCACATTCCTACCAGACTCAACCAAGCTGTTTGCGCCACTTGTGGCACATCCCCTTTGGCGTTGTATACCTATACTTTGTGGTGGCATAGCCCTAATTCAACTGATTATCCAATCAATGAGCTGCACAACTGTGGACCAACAGAGCTGGCAATAATGGAAGGCGAGTTAAAACCACTTAAGGTAAAGGCATTGCAGGTAACAGGTCAACCCGCACTACAGACACACTACACTTCTGGCGATGAATTGGTCGTCATAGATCTGTTGGACCGGTTTAGTCATCTTGGCAAGCTATTGCGCACTACTGCATACATATTGCGTTGCAAAAAGGCACATGAGCGTTTTCGTTCGCATACACACATCTGTACAGGCGAAATGGACTTTACATTAAATCACCACATCAAGGCAGAGCAAGCGAAATATTTCGCAGCGGCACTCACGCAGCTGCAAAAGGCGCAGCCCATATCCACATCCAGCAAGCTCATTGAACTGGGTCCATTCATCAGCTCGACTGTTGGCATCAAGATATTGTGAGTAGGCCGCCGCCTCTATAATGCGAGGGTGATTAAGCCCCAACATCATCCAATAATTCTTCCTAAGGATAGCACATTGGCTAGGCTTTTAATATGGCAGGTGCATCAAGATACACTTCATGGCGGTATACAGCTTATGCTGCATACTATTCGACTCAAATATTGGATTCTACAGGCACGCATTTTGGTCAAGTAATGCATGCACGCATGAGCTATTTGCAGGCGGCATAAACACATAATGCTAAAACAACGTATGGCGACATTACCAAAGACTCGAGTCACTCCATCTCCACCATTTGCAAGATCTGGCTTAGACTATTGCGGCCCATTCACCATACGAATTGGCTCCAAGGCTGTACGAACCGCACGGAAGGCTTACGTGGCAA
Source organism: Teleopsis dalmanni (assembly GCF_002237135.1). NCBI lineage: Eukaryota > Metazoa > Arthropoda > Insecta > Diptera > Diopsidae > Teleopsis > Teleopsis dalmanni. The sequence goes on along the minus strand of NC_051848.1, from coordinate 72,297,633 downwards.
TCTTTGCGTGCATGGTAACCAAGGCAGTGCCCATTGAATTGGCTGAAGATCTCACTTCTGAGGCATTCATAAACGCATACACCCGTTTCGTAAACCGGCGTGGTCCATGTAACCACTTATACAGTGACAATGGCACAACATTCATTGGCGCAGATCATTTAATGGCTGCTAACTTACAGGTTTGGCATAATGAATATTCTCAACAGCAATTAGCCAATCGAGGCACAAAGTGGCATTTTCTACCACCTGGCGCACCACATCAAGGCGGTCTATGGGAATCTGCCATTAAGTCAGCAAAGAAACACTTACTACGCTTTATTGGCACTCATTAAATTTACTATGATCAGCTACATACTTTACTTGTGCACGTCGAGACTTGCTTGAATTCACGTCCGCTCATACCATTGCATGACATTTGTGACGAGAAGATGGCTCTATCACTTGCAGATTTCCTAATCGGAAGATCACTACTGGTAGTACCAAATGAACCTATTGGCAAGGTACCTAGCAACAAATGCAGCAGCATTTTTGGCGACAATGGCACGATGAATATCTTTCGACTTTGCAACCACATTCCAAATGGCATCAGAATGGTGACCACATCAACATAGGTGATGTCGTGGTTATCCGGCATGAGAATCTACCAGCAACACATTGACGGCTTGCCAGGGTGATCAAACTTCACCCAGGCGAGGATGGGTTGGTACGAGTAGTCACAATCAAGCATTCAACTGGCGAATGTATGCGACCTATCCAGAAGATGTGCAGGCTTGTGGAACATCATGAACGTACCCTTCCGGCCGGGCAGGATGTTTGCGATTTGGCACAATAACCAGGCAGTATGGTATCACTGATCTAGTGATTTTGACAGTGGCATTTTAACATCTGGCAAACAATAATTTTAGCTTCGTTTTTGTTTTTTCTTTTTTCTCTTTCTTACTCTAGTATCCAACTGGCAGGGTGTGCCCGCTTTTACTGGCTTCGTGAAATTAGTTGTATTATTCTAGTCTAATTTTTGTAAAATAAATGAACATACAAATTTTTGCGTGTGTGAAATGAACTGTATTTGCTTTTTCATAAAACAATATTTTTACAGTTTATTTAATTATATTTTAATTATTTAAAAATTTAAATTTATAAATAGGTAAATTTATTTATTTTATATAAGTTTATTTTATTTTATTTTTAATAAGATACTTGAAAATAATAAATAAAATTTATTTATGTATTTACATTAAGACCGAAAAGTTTTCGGAAATTCTCATTTAAAATTCGCGCGCTGTATATTTTTCGATATTTTAAGTTTATGTAGTTTGGCAGCAATTAAGGACAATTACTATGCCAAAAATGAGCGAGATCTGTCAGACAGTTCGTTTACGGCAGCTGTTGAAACCAGTTCACCTCAGTAGTGCGTTGCGAAAAAAACAATGGAAAAAAATATTGAACAAAGAGTTTGCATCAAATTTTGTGTTTCGAACGAAATTTCGTGTGCAGAATCGTTGCGAATGCTACAAAAGGCTTATGGGGAATCAGTTTTATCGAAAACTCAAGTTTATGAGTGGTACAAAGCCTTTCAGGACGGTCGTACGACCGTCGAAGACATTTCGCAACGCACTACTGAGGTGAACTGGTTTCAACAGCTGCCGTAAACGAACTGTCTGACAGATCGCGCTCATTTTTGGCATAGTAATTAAGGACAGTGCTGCCAAACTACATAAACTTAAAATATCGAAAAATATACAGCGCGCGAATTTTAAATGAGAATTTCCGAAAACTTTTCAGTCTTAATGTATATTTAATACTTGAAAATTACACTGTGGCAACACCACAATTATAATTTCTTACTTTCGTTAAAAAAAAAAAATCATATGCTGTCTCTATCAGCTGAGCAAAACTCAATTTGTTTGTTTTGGTTTTGTTATTTTTTGCAAACATAAAATTTAATTTGTTTATTTGGCTAAAATAAATTATGAATGAGTTATGAATAAATTAATAAAATGCTTAAATATACAGTTTTTGTGTGCATAATTAAAATAATTAATGAATGGAATGGGCAAAACCATAGTATTGATTAATATAAATAGTAATATAATAATATAAATAATAGTATAATATTATATAATAGTATAATAATAATAAAATAGTATAATAATATAATTATATAAACAGTATTATAAAATTTCTTTTAAATTATGAAATTTATTAATTTAATTGTAATACTATGTTCAGGCACACCTTAATTTTGCAAAAATCTTAATTTCATCTTTGTTTCAGCAAAATTAAGTTTTTTTTCCATATATTTAGTTTTGCGATTAGAACGAAGTTAAGGACTATGGCCTTAATTTCGTTGAAAATAAGCCTAAAGTTAGGGGACATTTCAAATGCAACTACTCGTTAGATAAATTTTAAGAAAAAAATAAAGTTGAGATTACGAAAAAGTGAAATTTTTTTTAAAATAAGCGTTAGTCACAGTTGACTTTAATAAAACCGGGAAAATATTTTGATAGTGCTAAAAACCCGCAACTGTTATTAATTAAAAATAGAATGAAAAATAACATATACTTGAAATCCACTAAAGCTAATAAAACTACTGAATGCCATACTTTACAGTTATAACAATCAACTTTTAAAATTTTAAAAATACAAATAGTGTTTGAAGCATGTAATTTTTAGCATTTGGTTTGTAAACAAAAAGCATATGATTTCCCTAATTTGGGGCAGTATGAACACCTTCGAAATTTACTTAATTTCATATTTACGAAATTAAGGAAATTTGACTGTCTAATCATATTATAACACATCTACTATGAGCATCTCTACAGGGCATTAGTACCTTAATATGTTTCTTTTTCATTTCATTCTCTGTAAGGGCTTTGACGCACGGCTTTTAAGTTTTGTAGTTTACTTCAGAATATATTGTATTTACAATAATTTAAATGAATTAAATTATATATATCTTGTTGCGTAAGAATTAGATATATGATTTTAAAGAAATAAACTAAATTTTTAACAATTACAAACAAAATGTCTTTCAATGGATTTTTGGAATTTTTTCAAAAGGGAAAGGTATATACTTTGTTTTTACCACATCCTAGTATATAAATATATAATTAAATATGTATTTTTAGACTTTTCGGCCAAAGAAACGTTTTACAGCTGGAACTATTCGATATTCTTTACATAAACAGGCGCAGGCTAGTCTACAGTCAGGAATAAATCTACGTCAAGTTGTCAAGCTACCGGAAGGAGAAAATATTAATGATTGGGTTGCCGTTCATGGTAATATATAGTTAATAGCTTAAAACATTTTTTTTTACCACACATTCTTTAAGTGCATTATATGCGGCTTAAGATTAAAATATATTGTTTAATTGCTTCAGCTAAAAAAATTATGTTATGCCAATACATATTTAAAGGCAACTGTGAGATGTGATTTTATACTTATAATTCATTTGCATTATTTTGAAGTTTTTATAAATGAGTTTTATACCATTTTTAATTAAAACTTAAATGAAATTTTATTCCAAAATCATAATAGAAAATTTAATTTCCAAATAGAAATAAGAAAAAATAAAATAAATGGTCGTATGATATTATGCGCTTAACCATTACATTAAACATCAGCAATAATATTAATAAAATATTGCCATAATATAATAAGTTAAATTCAATTTAAAGTACTTTCCAGAGTTCGTATTTGCGTACCCATGAGCGGATATTTTCTGCTCATTATGCTCACAGCTTATGAGTAGGCAAGAAACTCTTTTCATACGATTGGTCACGTTTACGAGCGAGCCCAATTGCAGAGCTCACGCTCATGAGCAAGAGTCACCATAAAGTTATAAATTGGTTCACGTTCGTAAGCAAGAGTACGAACTAAGGCTCATGAGACCTCATGCGCTGCTTACAAGAAGGTGCTCCACGCTAGAAAATGAAAAATATATGGCATTGTTGTTGTTGTTTTCGTTGCACAATTTGGCGCGTGCCACTATTTATTTAATATTTGTGCGTTAACTTAATCGTTTTTTATTAATTCCAGAGTTTTAAATTATATTATATTGTTTTTCGAAAATTTAAAAATAAAAAAATAAATATTTTAAAGTTATACATGAATGTAATAAAATAATTTGCTTAGAATGCGAAAAACCAGTGTAACAAATTTTTTAAGCCTTAAATGTAAAAAAAAAACTATTACAAGACTCGTGAGATCTCATGAGCAGCTATTCAATATGAGCAAATTGATGGCTCACGCTGATGAGCAGCTCTTCAATATGAATAAATTTTGGGCTCACGTTTTTACGTGACTTGTCTCTTGCTCATGAGCCTGAGCTGCTCATGAGTGAACAAATACGAACCGTGGTACCTAGACTTATTTTTATCGAATATTATTAGTAGATTTTTGTAGGCGTTTTCTACTCAAAAACTTATTCAAGCACTACTTTCGAGTTGGTTTCGATAGTACAAATAAGTGATGTCCTGTCCGTATTTGTTATTCCTGCTATTATTTGTGTAACGCACTTGATGGTAATCACATTTAAAAATGGTCATGGTCCTTTTTTTCTACTTGCTTTTAATTTTAAATGTAACAAAAAATACTAAAAACAGTTTCAGGAAAAAAAATACACAATGTATTATTTTTACAATTTTTTGGACTATTTTTAGGATTGGAAAATGAAAAACAGTTGTGATTTAAATTTTACGTAATCTTGTATAAAAACGATTTCCAAGTGAATAGTTAACAAGAGTGAAGAGTTGTTAGTAATTTGATATATTGTTAAAGTTATTCTACAGATATAAGTTTATATCAGGTGTTTAATAATTTCACATGAACAAATTACCACGAATGTCACTAGATTGTTGCATAGATTTTTATAAGTTAAAAGAAAGCACAAACAAAAAAATTTATTTAATTTTATTGAAATTTGGCTGACTGTACAACACTGTTTCGAGTATTGCCAAGTACTCAACATCAGTGGTCTTAGGAAATAATCGAATTTTTAATTAGTTTATAGTCCGTATATAATTTGTTTGGACTGCAAGTACCAGGCTTAGAACTCGTCCGTGTTAAATTAGAAGCGATTAGAAGCGATCGTGATTATCCACAAGTAGTCAAGGCTGCAAAAACTTTCAATGCTCTAGTTCCAGGTTTTTTGTCACTTTTTTATTTTAATTAGTGGCATTAACCAAAGCACTTGCCGCACACTTAAATATATATTGTAATCTCCTCATTACGCGATGTGCTGGTTACCAGCGAACAGCCGTTATCACTGTTTGAGAATACTAAGTTATGTGCATATTAATTATTATAACACCATATTGTTATTATTACATTCTTGTTATTCTGGTAAAATAAACACGTTGATGTATTTTTCTGAAAGAATGACTTTCAATTCAAAATATGATATACTTGCGTTCATCCACCAAATTTTTATTAAATTTCGCTTAACTTATTTAATTTTTATTGAAAATGATTTCTATTTTCCAGTTTCCGAAAATAACAGTTATTTTATTCTAACAACTTTCATCCTTTATATTATGCGTACTTTATATATATGAGAGTTATAAAATATAACTCAAAAAATAATAATTAAATTTGCTTTTATTCATCAAAAATAACTCTTACATTCTGCTTTTTATTTTAAAACGCACCAAAAGTAACTCTTTACGTGCCTCAAATCTATAAATACATTTTATATAGGTAAAATTACAAAAACAACTACCTTGTACAAAAAATTAATTTTATATTTTCGTATTTAAAAATATTCGTCAGGCCAGTATGAATTATATTTTATTTTTAAAAATAAGAGTTATTCATGATTTTTATATTTAAAAATTCACAAATAACAGTTATTGGTGCGTTTTAAAATAAAAAACAGAATTTTAAGAGTTATTTCTGCACATGATAATAATTATTTTTGATGAATATAATATAAAGCAAATTTAATTATTATTTTTTGACTTTTATTTTAAAATGTGACTGATAAAGCGTTATAAGGTGATTTTTATTTTTTTTATGATAACTGTTACGTTCGTTACTGCTGTTTATTATTTAAAAGTAAACTATTACTTAGAATTATATACAAAAAAAAAATATATCTTAATATCTTTAATATATCTTTAAAAAGTATTATATGAATCAATAATATTAGAAATAAATATAAATTATTTTTAATAAATATAAATAATGTTTTAGTTGTTGACTTTTTCAATCGAATTAATTTGATATACGGCACTGTATCAGAGTACTGCAATGAAACAACCTGTCCAACTATGTCAGGAGGTTCAAGATATGAATATCTTTGGGCGGATGGTGAAAGGTAGTATTGTTTATATTCTTATGTTAAAAATAATTATATATTATTTTTAGTTATAAAAAACCCACACCTTTGCCTGCACCAAAATACATTGAGCTTTTAATGGATTGGATAGAAATACAAATCAATAATGAATCTGTTTTTCCTATAACAACAGGTAATATACCAGACTATATTTTAATTAAGATTTACTCAAAACTACAATATAATATTTTAGATGTACCTTTTCCACGAACGTTTATATCTCTTTGCCGAAAAATATTAACTCGATTATTTAGAGTATTTGTCCATGTATATATACACCATTTTGATCGAATTGTCAGCATTGGAGCTGTAAGTTTGAATTCTCATAATAATTGCATATCTAACAACTGTCTAAATACTTTAATTTTTATATATGGTACCTAAAAAACAACCAAATAATTTGTTATAACTATTAATATTTATTTTTTTTTTTTTTGATGTTTATTCTTATAAAACAGTTGTTAAGTGTGCTAATTTTATATATATGTAAAAAATGTTGATACATATTCGTTTTTAGGAAGCACATGTGAACGCTTGTTATAAACATTTCTATTACTTTGTTCAAGAATTCGACTTAATATCGGGTAAAGAACTTGAACCCTTACACGAAATGACATCGAGGATTTGCAAAGATAAAGAATGATTAGATCAACAAAATAGTAAATAAAATGGTGGATTCTTAGTATAATATTTAAATTACATATATAAAACTACTAAAAATATCTTCAAGACTTAAAAATAGTTTGCAAATACGAGTTAAAATGTTGTAGTAAATGTTCTTAATCCATAAACTGATGGTAATTTATGCTTCTTTTAGTTATTAACTATATGGAGATATTGTTTTGTATATGTTTAGTTCCGTAGCGGTGTGGGAGTGAGTTTCCAGAGCTAAGCCTACTCCAAATTAATTAACTATATTTATATATATTTTTATTCATTATTATTGTATCATGACTGTTTAATTAAATTCTTTAATTAAAATTATCTGAAAGTTCATCCCGAAGTTAATTTGTGGCTACAGACCTGATTAACATGAATCTACTGCAACAGTGCTTTTTAAGCGTTTAGTTCTTCCCATATGCCAAAATCATTAAGGCTTCCTGAAGGAACAACAAACAAAAACTATTATTATTATAAACCAAAAATTGTAACTTAAAATAATTGTAACTTAACATGCTAATATGAGAAAAATATGTGAAAGTTATTTCCATATACACCTAATGACTAGTTCTAAAACATTAGTCTGTTTTTAATGATTTCTATTTGTTAATGAACAAACATAGTTAATCGCTTAAGTATCAAAATTTCTTTTTTGTTTACTGATCATTGTTCGGTAAACAAACAAGTAACTAAATTACTTGTTAAGTAACCAAATTACTTATTATTTATTTAAAATAATATTTTTATTGATATTAAATAAACAAGTATGTTTTTTTTAAATATATATTTATAAAATAATTACAATATGTATATTATCCATTAATCGAATAATTTTTTTTTTTTGTTGCATTTAAGAGTAACCGGGAAACTACGGCGTATTAAAAACATATATATTAATTTTTTATGATTTATTTTAAAGTATATGTAAATGTTCTTACAAATTGACTATCCTAATTAGGCATAGAATTTAGCATGTGTTTTTATGATTAGCTTGATATACATATAGAAATCAAGATGTAGATTCTTGTTTTATTTTACTGTTGTATCTGGTATATTTACACCATTTACATATTTAGTAATAAGTTTATTATAGTTATAAATATGTAAAATAGCATAGTTAAGCAAATGCACCTTAAAATGTAAATAAATATAAAGTTGAGCGAGCAAACGCTAACAGAAACATTTGTTTGTAAAATAAAATATGTGACGTAATATTTACGTTTAGAAAATTTCAATATTAGAATTTACGTCTTTACCGTTTTAATTCAAACTCGCTTAAAATCATAAATTAAAAATATAATGTGATACAAATAATTTCACTGTATTTTCTATTTTTTAAAGTATAATGTATTCACTTATTTATTATGTTACTACTTTTAATAGAAATTCAATAATAAAACAAGCGATAATTGTAATGTTTTGTTTGTTTAATTTGTATAATTAATTTGTTTAATTAATATTGCATTAAAGTGTTCTTACTTAAATTCGCTCATTTAATTTTAATGGTATTATCCGAAGTGGTGAGAATTAAGTAGCATAATATAACTAATATTTTACCTTTTGAATAGAACTATTTTTATCCATAGTATAAATTGATCGCATCCAATTTAAATGGAGTGAGCGTATCTGCGAGTATCTGACTTAATACACAGAAGCAAATCAAAGGTATCTAGGTTAATATCTGGTTTTACAAGGTACTGGACCATAAGACCCCTTCTTCAACACACTCGGCGATATCTCTAGCATTAGCATTGAACAGATTCTTGCCTTTATAAATGCCTTCGACTGGTTCTAGCTTGACCTTCTCTTTACTACCCACTATTACGAGGTTTTGTGTATTTAAAACGGCTTTTTTTTTTTATAGCTAATCGAGGAGGACGTGTTCCTCCCTCCACCACAATTAACTAACTATCTGCGAAATTACTATTTCGACAGTATCTCATATATGCAGTAACAATTCATTATTATCCCGAATAAACATAGCATATGTTTACCAATTATAGCTTTATAGTTATGATGATTTTTATTAACTACATTTTGGTTTACTGCCGTTATCGAAGTTGATAAAGACGTAAAAATATGTTTAGTGCAGCACCACTCCTGATTTCTTATTTTAGATATCAGCGCGACACATATTCCGAACCATGTTTGAATAAAAGGAAATTAGTCATGGCCCTGACTAATACAGTTTTTATTTTTATACATTTTTTTATAGATTACCATGACTAATAAACTGCGAAATCAAAAAATTTCATGTATGAACATTTTAAAATATGATCGAAAATTGGATCAAGTAAAGAAAACGAAATTTTTCAATAATTTAATATAAATAATATATAAAAATAACTTGAATTATTGTCCTAATATTTAATAAAAGATTTTGTATTATAAGTTTTAAAAAATAATTTTTATTTTATTAAATATTGTTTTTTGTACTTATTATTAGAAGGTAAAATGAAACACTGCGGTCTATGAGAACTATTATGATATGCCTACAACGAATATCCTAAGCCGATCGGGACAATTTACTCATATAGATAACCCTAACAGTATCCTTTTATTTAATGTTACAGACCTCTTCTAATTCAATGAAAGATATAAAGATACTGAATTCATTTTCTGGCTGTCGGCAGGCCACAATCAGTTAGGGTGTGCAAATATTTGGGATCTGCAGGTGTTGACCATATTTAATCCCATATTTAAAAGATGAAACATGTTCAGTTGGGAAACTAATAATTAATCTTAGTTGAATTCTTCATAGACTCAGGTATCTTTCAATCTTCACATTATTGACGCGATTGAACTTTTTGAACTGTGTAAACTAAACCCTTGGCATGACTTCGCAAATAGTCTATCTCCGATACTAGATTTTTTCTTACAATATTTAAATATGGAAATTTTATTTTTAATTCGCCTTCAATGTATGACAGAAAATGTTTGAAAAACATTTCATATTTCTTCATACTTGATGATTGCGTGGAAAAGCAATTATGGGGCATGATTTCATTGAACCCCTTGGTGTTACTTTATATAGATAGCTGTTTATGAGATAAGCTTTAACATAATTTGATGTGATTGAAATATTAGTTTTTAGCAAAAATATCGGTTTTATAAAACATATTGACAGACCGTTCCACTGTCGATAAATCCTTTTCGATTTTCATTTGAACTTATCCTTTAATTAAAAAAAAAAACGATCTTCGTTGGATAGCGGTATGATAGAATCAAATTAAATGTAACATTTCTTAGAGAAATTTTTTCTGTTCGAAAACCGTACGATTATAGTTCGTAATGGTTCTTACAAGCTTTTTTTGACACCACCATTTTTATAAGAGGTTTCGATTATATGTAACAATAAGAAAATACGAAGTTTTCCTTAACCTAATGTTAGAACTTGATTGTACACACCGATCATAACCGAACACAGATATGCTCATACTAGCAGTACTCATTAATTTAATTTAAAATGGTATTTTCTTTATTTCTTACTGTTACTTATAAGACCATTTATTATTAACAAATTTTGAATTGTTTCTTTTTTTAGTTAACTATAGTTCCTAACAACATTACTTTCACAGTCAATGACAAAAAATTGTAGAACTCTGACTTAGCTCTGTAACAAATATTTATTATTTGGTAACATTCTATGATTTTTAAACGCTTTTTACCCGAATTAAATTCAGTTTTTTCTAACTTTATAATGTAAACTTTGAACAAAAATTTTACTACTTCAAACTTAAAGAGTTACTATTCGGCTCCGCCGGGCACATTGTCATTTGATAAATTCATAATTATATTTGTTGCTGAAGTTTCATTAATCCAAATAAGAGAAAGAAAGCACGCTTCCACAACACCAATGAACATACCGGCAAGTACATCCACGATGAAATGACGCTTTAAAAGCAAACGTGATAAACATACACTTGCTGTCCAAGCTATCATCGGAGACCACATTATCATGCTCATTGGACTCAAAAATATAAAAAACATAAGAAGAAAAATTGCTCGAGAGGCGTGACCAGATGGAAAACTAAATTTATCAGGACCAAGAGTAAGCATATCATCACAAGGCGATGGTCGTCGTCTTCGGACAAAAGCTTTACATACTGCTATCAATATTATATCAATTATCAGTCCAACTAATAAATTAAGCTGCATTTGAAAATATGATTTACTATTAAGGAGCCATATGGAAGCTATCGTCATGGCTAGCCAAAGAATACCATTACAAGAATATTCCAAATATTTCGAATAAACTTTCATTGTTTTAAATGATGGAAAGCGTAACAAAAATGCAACGAAATTTTTTGTACATTTAACATCATACTCCAATATTTTCGTAAGCAAACCCGATGTATTTTTCGCCTGAAATAGCACAGTCATAATATTAAATACTACAAGTATTATTCATAGCAGCTTACCATTTTTGTGTGCGTTGTTGTTCCTCACTGTCAAGTGCAACTTTTCGATCAAGTTTCTGACAAATATTACAAATATAGATAAGCAGTGAAATTGCAGAGATTACTATGCGAAGAAGTGATAGTGTGCGGAATGAAACGTATTTTAAGTAAATTAAAGTAAAGTGAATTGAAATTTCTTAGAGAATTTTTGCACTGCATTTATGTAAATATTTATTTATTGCATTTATTTATATTTTGCGTTAAAAGTTTTCAAATTTATTTATTTATTTAATATAATTTACCTAATTTTTGTCTAATTTACCCTACTTGAAATTCTGGTATATACTAACATTCGCTGCCGTGCCGACATAATTTACTATTTCCCTCAATTTACTCTAACTCGCACACGGCCTAATTCTATAAGTTCAATATTCACTTAATTACTTATTAAAATATTTTTAAGAATACATATTTTCATATACTATAAGTATTTTATTGAACTATACATATTATTAATTTTCATAAATATATGAAACAAAAATATTGCTTACTGACAATTGTTTTTGAAAAAATGTTATATGGACAGTCACGCTTACCTCAAAGATAATATTAGGCGTATTCGGTAACTCCTAAGTGCGGCAAAAAATAACAACTTGCTCGCTTAAAGTAGCTAATATGTATTTAAAAAAACATCACTTTCTCTATCTAAGCACCTAGTTTTGAAGTTGTCAAACATTTTAGTGACTGTAGAAAAAAATGTTATCAAAGTAATAAGCGATCTATAGCAAACATTTAATGGAAATTTCAACGAATATTCCAGTTCTCTGTTATATGGCGTTTATATTGGCCGAAAATGGTTCATTTTTAATGAGCTATTTGAAAGTGTTTACATTCGTTTTAATTCGTTTGTCCTCATTTCAAACAGCTGATTTTTCAACTTACGTGTTGATTTGATTTTTGCCCTGTGCCAAAAAAATCATGCATGAAAGTTAAATATGCCTTCAATCCTCACAATATGAACATATTTTTAACTTCCATTAATTACCTTTTAGGAAGTAGAAGTTTCAAAAAGAGGTGCAATGTTTTCAAAGAAATGCAACCACCAAACATTTGTTTACCTTGTTTTGTAAATATGTCAAAAACAGCTTTCTCAATCTGTCAAAATGCCATGAAGAGCTTTTATTTAGGGTATGTTCAATGTATTCCTTTGTATTTGGAACATATTTGAAACGTATTCGAATGTCGTTTTATATGCAAGAATGAGCCATTCTCATTTTCGATTTTTGACCAAAATAAGCCTTTTTCGGCCAGTGTAAATGCCGTATTAGGAACACAGGAAATTTCTTTTTATAACATTTTAGGGTTTAGTTTTAATGCCAAATGTACTAAACACTAAAATTATTTTTTAAAAACGTTTTATGGCCGGTTCAGATAGCACAAGTAATCGTAATTGGAATTGTAAACTTGCTCGTTAGGCACGCATCATTATAAAATAAAACTGAAATTACTATTCGTTTACACATAAAATTCGGACACCGAATATCATGTATAAACCTCAGCATATCTTATGTGAGTCGGCAAATTTTACCCAAACAGTTCAAGTGTTTAGAATTCGATTACGGAGTTAACATAAATTGGCTCGTTTGGAATGATAATGTTAAGATCAACGTTTATGAAGTTTTCAATAAACTTGTAACACAGTTTCAATACACTCCCTCAATTGTAAAAATTGTTCCAGCAATTATATTATATCCCAAAAAATTAAAGGAGTTACAAAATCAGTTTTCCGTGATTACAATTATATCAAGTTTGCATCACCCAATTAGATCCTTAAAGAGAGTTAGATTCAGCAACGAGTGAATAGAGTTTGCATTCATAAGAGCTCGAAGACCTTGTGCTTCAGAAAATCTTTAAGCGTTTCTGTGATGTTAGTTCAGAGAGATCATGTCAGGTTACGTTGAAGCGGCCTTTTACCCAAAGTCCTTAATTTTGCAGAATGACGAATCTCGACACAACCTCGATAAAAATTATTATGGGGAAGTCTCATAGCACGTCTTTCCAGTACATAGTGAGATATCAGCCCCGATAGCGTAGTGCTGAGCACATCATGCCTTAATGGAAAAGGCTGATTGGTACGTTTTTTGTCCAGCTTGAATCAGGTCGATCTTGAAATCTGACGAAGAATACATCTGTATCAATTTTGTATAGCTATGCTCAGACATTTTTGTTTGATTGTCAATTTGCCCGTTGTTAAAGGGATACCACTACCTGTGAAATGAATGCTAGAGAACTGAATGCCTGTTTTGGCAAGCTTGGACACACTTCACACAGGGACATCTGTATCAGGTATCCATGTGAGCTAAACACTGATACGTCTAATTTGTTTAAAGAAATATTAGATAAGTTGATAATTTTGCGTTGTAGTCACAGAAGCAGTTTTTGTGCTACCACAAAAATTTTCCCAAAATGCCCTTTTTTCTCGCATTGTAACATATTTCAGTTCCAATAACATCTCCTTATATGGGTCTCTGCTTGAAAAGATCTGCCATTGTTGAGTCCCAGTATGGAGGTTCAAGTCTGTCTCAAAATTGAGAAAGCTATATTAGTAATAGTCGTTAGTGCTGCTGTAAGAAGTTCTACCGCCTGACTGCCTGATAACAGATCAGATAGGAAAAAAATGAGGAGTCGTCTGCAATATTAACTCAAGGATTAACCGGAATATTATTCGGGGTGTTTTCTGTTGATTCGTTTGAACGATCTATTCATATCAAAACTTAACGCCAAGATTAATCAAGATTTAATAAAATATCTGTAGTCAGAAAATGAGCAATCCTGTAATAGGTTCAACAAGTTAACATATCTTAAGAGTTGTCATTGAGTAACAACTTTTCATTTGGTGTAATGAAAATCGGTTTAGCAATTATCACATTACTTGCAAAAATGAAATTAAAAAGACGTTCACCTCGCTTATTGGTGTCGGTGCTGCCAAACGTCTCGTAGCTGGCAAATGCATTAGCGAATAACAACACAAGAAAGGGGTCTTTGATAAAAGACTACTGTTATATGAAAAAATATTTCAAGTAATTAAAATTTTGATGGCAGTTTTGTTTAATTGGTCCGTTTCGACTAAAACGTATTTAAATAGCAAATCTAAATTTTTCATAATTTTCTTTCTCACTTTTGATTTGGTAGTTGCGCTCTAAAAGTTGATAAAATATTTTGTTCTGTTTTGCCTTAGTTTATAAGATTTATTCACAATTTCGCTACACAGTTGTACTATTATGAGTTTAATTTCAGCTACAGATTTTAACTTAATCATAATTTAGTTATCGTATTTTTGTATATAATCAAATGTAATGACCTTAATTTTGAAATGAATCGAACCAAATTAGTAAAACTTCATCAAAATTACAATTGCTTGTCCAGTGTGAATAGTTATTAAATTTTTGAATGGAACCAACTACAAAACATTAAAAAATATCATAAATATATTCGATCTTAAAAAACATCATTATAAAAAATATAATAAAAATAAAACAATATATTTCTATACTATTTATAAATGTAATGACAGCTTCGAAACCAAGAGGAATAGGTTGTAACCAACATTCGAGTTCACATGTGCTTTGATATATTGATTGATATTGAACGAATATAATATCTAATTGTAACATCTAATTAATTATATGCTAAATTTTTTACTATAATAGTTATATTTTTAATTAAAGATCTGATTTTTTAATTTGAAACATCACACATAACTGTTATTACAGATTGAAATCAAATACTCCGAATGACCAACCATATTAAGGACATTGGTAAACCGGGCATAATATACATTGGTAAATCGTTGTAATATACTCGTGTATGCAAATTAATCAGTAAACTCTGAATTCTTGAAAAAAATTGTTCTTATACAATACGATATTATTATTTAGCGATACGATTCTCAAGTAAGAGTTGAACCAGCCATCGTCCACCCACCCTTCCACTTAGTGTTTGAATTTCAGTTTAACTCTTTGACCACTTTTTTTCTAATATAGTGATGTAATAAACTACATTAAATGTTTTGTAGAAAATAAATGCGTAGTGTTAGATTTTTAACCTCATTTAATTTTCGAAAAATAAAATTTTATGAAGCGATTATTGTATAAATAATTGTATTGTATTTAAAGAAAAAGAAATAACTACCTATACTTACAAGACTTTCTTATGTTACTAATGAGATGATAACATTAATATAATCAACAAAAAAAATAAACATAATTTTAAATATTTACAAATATAATTTTGAATACTTCTTTACTTTCTCAATACAAATTATCGCACAGCCTTCACGTGATAGTACTACCCTTAGGACCCTAGGTTTAGGTTGTGTATAGGGTTTGTCAGAAGAACAAATCTTGAAATAAGATTTGGTTTTGTGGCAGTTCATACTTGTGAATTAAATTTTTACTACTATTCTTAAAAATGAAATACTCTTTATGACCCTGCATAACACTAAAGAAAATCTTTGACCATTGTCTCCCCGCGTTGCAAATATTGTTCTCAGGAAATTAAGGTTAAGGTTGGAAATGAAAGAATTTTTAAGCTAACTTTAGGAATATTTGGGCTACTTAAGTCCATTGCAACATTGTAGTAAGTAACATCAAACTTCTAGGTCGTAATATTTTGTAAGCAATGATCTTTCCTGATGAATCAACACGAAATCAAATTGATCACTTCGTGATTTACGTGAGACACTTTGTAAATATGCTAAATGTACTTTCAATTCATGGACGAAACATAGATTCAGACTGCCAATTATAATTTCTCACACCAAAAATAGCTTCAACTTAACAAACTATTTTCCGACTTGCCAAAGCAGTAGTCAATTTTTGACTATTTAATCCTTCCAGCCCGATAATGTTAGCAGATAATAGCGAACGAATCTCACTTACTACGTGCTACTGTGAAAGATGCTTTTAGATCTTAATATTTTCCAGTTGGGTTTTTGATCAAGATGTGTGGCTAAGAACTTAACCGTTTTTCTTGTTTTCACATCAAGTTTACCGAGCCTGATAGGTTTCAGATGTTTGAGTTTGTATTTTATTGTAAAAGTCACAACTGCAGTTTTGATTCAACTCAGTTTAACTATACTCAGTCCTAACTTGTTTTACCAGTTTTTTGTTAATTCTAGTCCATATTGGATTTTGTCGCATAGAATATATTCAAATCTTTCTCTACTTGTTATGACTATGTCATCTGCATGGCCTTACACTACTAGTTCGTTGTTTCCTAGCTCGTAAAGTAGTTCATTCACTAGTCTGTTCTATGTGAGTGGCGAGAGCACCCCACCCTTTAGACATCCTTGTGTGGTATATATTCTTATTACGCCCGTACCAGTGCGTATTTTTACCTTCCTAGTGCGGAGCATGTTTCTCATCCATCGTGCCAGAGCGGAATTTATTTCTCTGTTTATCAGTGATCTCTTTATAGCTTTATAAGAAGTGTTATCAAAGACGCCCTCCATATCTAGAAAGGCGAATATTGTTATTTCCTTTTTTCCTGTACCTACTATTTCTGACAAGCTTAATATGGGATAATGTTTGTTAATTTAAACAACGCGATTTCAGTGGATCTTGCCGCCCTGTAGGTATGCTGGTATGGATACAATGGGATGCTCCTGATGAAGTTATCTACACATTTTTCTAATGTATTTAGCATGAAGTATGTGAGGCAAATAGGTCGGAAGGATCATGAGTTCAGCATTGCTGTGATTTTTAATTGCAGGTTTCAGTTGTGTTACATACTGAATATTTGCCCCCATATTCAACTGGTTTAGGTTAACCTCTAACTTAGTATGGTACCTTTTAATTCTGTGGCCTGACATTGAGGGTTCATTAGAAAACATTCATTTCTTCTACTTCGCTACCTAGAGTTTTTTCTAGATGCTTGGAACCATGTCTAGAACCTCTTAACGCACGCTAATTACAAAGGTTGGTGTGTTCCCTGTGTTCAAAATGTTTGATTTATTTCTAACTATAAATTCTAAAACATTCTCACCCCATTTGTTGGTGTTGGTGCTCCTCCATAGCTCGTTGTGTGCGTTGACGTCGCGGCAGAATATAAGCGGTAGCCTTTTTCTCATCACATATGCCCTCAGGTGGTGCCTGACAGACATCGCCCGATAGATACCTAGTTACTATGCCAATTGATTGGCATAGATTGAAATCTAAACTGCTACAAGATCCCTGGAGAGAAACTCTGAAAGGCATAAGCAATTTAGCATCAATTGCATACAAGTTCTCTGGTTGTCACATTTGACATCCTATATTACCGCAAATCCGATTGTTGAAAAGCCAAGGTTCTTAAACCCGTATTGCACTCAGGTTGTTTCGCAGTATTGTTTTCTAATAACACTTATAACCGGCGTGGCGACTTGCATGATGGATGATATTGCATGATATTTGAGTCATTTTTATACTAGTCATTGATGTGATTTAGGCCTTAGTTTTCTTCCCGAGCGCACCCGCCAAGCCTAGCAGAGTCATGTCGAGATCATCAATGTCTTTACCTTCATGAGATAGGATGCTGATTTCATCAACTTGTTCGCTCCTTGCGGGGCCTTCGTTTTTATGCTTTTAATCACCACGGATGTTTCAGAACGGATGTTGTCCTTATCCGTTCTTGTGGAGATGAATTAGCATGAAGCTGAAATTGTAAGCGATTCTACAGTTTCCGGCTCTTATGGGCTCCAAAGATCGGTTGTCAATCCCAATCATTAACAGCTTCCCGTTCTTCACTTTTTAGCTACTGAATAACCACCACAGATGTGCGTGGAACCATTAATTCTGTGTTATCATCAGTTTTAGCAAATTATCGTCTTCGACTCCTGCTGCCCTGGTCATAAGGTGAACACCAGATATGCTTTCTTAGATGCTCGTAGTCAACTGAGTACCTTCCTAGGTTGATAGCAGTGGTATCACCCCACAAACCCAATCGGCAGTTTCCTTGCACAGTCTACCACTTAAAACCTGGTCGAAAGTGGATGCCTTCGAACTGGAGTACAGCCCTCCAGTCCTTGTACATTTATTCCATTAAGAGGTCTTTTACTCTTCCTTGTTCTGTCTGGTAAGATTGGTTTCCGGAAACGATGCTAAAAGAATTGCTAATCGTATGACATTGGCTATATTCCCAACATTTTTTTGGCACAGACCAAAAACCAAATCAACAGGCAATTTGAAAAATCAGCTGTTTGAAATGAGAACAAATGAATTACAACGAATGTAAACACTTTCAAATGGCTCATTCAATATGAGCCATTTTCGGCCTATGTAAACGCCATATAAGCCCACTTTCCTGAAAGTGCTTAACGAATAAGCCACTTGCCCTGCAATGGTGCCAAATCTTAACACTCATCTATTGTTAATGATTTTTGGAATTAAATGAAAACCTCCAATAAGCTGTTTATTATTTACAATTGTTGTGAGTGCTAATGAGTAAATTTAATATTAAAAAAGTAATTTTTTTAATAAAATTTGTAAAAATGACCAACAACCTGTTGGTCATTTTGTGAAGGAGTCATTCGTTACTTATTTATTAAGCGATTTATAATTTTGCATTATGTTTATTAAAAAATGCAATGAAGAAATTCAAAATACATTCTATAAAATAAAAGCAAAAAGTTATAAGACAATTGCAAGAAAAATAAAATAGTGATGTTAGAAGTGTAAAAATTACATAAACCTAATCAATAACTTTTTTGTGTCATTTATTTTATATATATATTTTTTTTTATAAAATTCAACCGCAAATTTGAAATTTTCTTACTTTTCATATGTTTACTGGTTTAGGCAATGATGCGAAGTTATTCTTAAGCACCATGTCAAAAGAACAGATCTATTATTGCAATGTACACACTTTTATTTTAGTTTAAGAATTTCAACAATAATAAATCATATGTATATTGCGTTGTGTTGTAACAAACTCACACGTTTTTACTTTTGCGTTTTTCTTGGCATTTGACTGGACTTAGTAGTCCAGTTCGTTATTCTTAGTTAACTTTAAAATGAATTTTAGTGTTAATTCATAGTGCTAATTTATGAGTTATGAGTTTATCAACTTAATGTTAATAAATAATTAATTATATATTTGATCAGATAATTTAAGAGGTTACACTTGTACAGATTCCGAACAAAGTATGTAAAAAATATCATTCATATAATTGCGGGTTGAATTGCGAATCGCTGTATAATTATTATAACTTCTTGTTTTATTAATTGTTGTTTTCAAAGAAAGATATCAAGCAGATATGTCAACTATGCTTTAAACGCAAAAGAATTGAATTGTTTGGCAGTGAATACAGTGTTTATGGAATTTACTGTATGTCAACAACAATAGTCATAATAAAGTGCAGTTAAGTCAGTTGCGGATAAGGTTTAATAGTATGCTAACGGGATAAATTATTTCTTTTTTAGTTTTTTTTTGTAACTTCTGATATAATGGCTTTGGTTTGGAGTATCAAAAATGGGGACCTGGAGCAGGTTCAAACTATTTTGGAAGAGTCGGTATGATATGAAACCTGGTTTTTATTGTTTGTAATATTCACTTTGTTATATTTCATAATAAAAATATCAATTGCATTTAAAATTGATATGTAATTACTAGACATATCTTTATGAACGGAGGTTCCATTTTCCATTATTTCATTCATGATGAAGGCAATAATTATCTTCAATTCAGTATTTAATAATTGCATTAGTAATACAATTATTATTACTTTGCATTTAACTATTAAAGCCGCTTGTTCTGATTATTCATCAAAATCCATAATAAAGTGACTGTGTCGTATTTTTAATTGAAATTATGTTTTAAAATGTACTATATATTTACAGAAATTAATATTTTAAGAAATTGCTCAAAATATTACTGCTAGAAGATATATAAATTTTATTTTGGATCTAGCTTTGTGGTAATGTTTTAAGTCCTTTACACTAATGATAAAAAAACTATTTTATAATTACGAATATATTGGTGTGAACAACGTTTAAATAGCACAAAATGATGGCACATATGCAAGCTATTGGAAAAACCTAATTTATTATCAAATATAAACCATATCAGTGCTAACTTGCTGATGTGTTCAATGTAGCATGATCAATTAAGTAAGAAGAATTGTACACAAGATGGGTGCTAAAGAAGTTCGAACCAGTTTTTAGTTATTCCATAGCCATGCGTCATGAATAAATCCAGCATGAATCTTCAGATACTCAGATCGAATTTAAAGAACACCAAATAAACAGTTCTATAGACCAGAAATCATAAGATACGTTAATTGAAATAATTCATAAATTGATACATACGTATTAAAATATGCTATTGTATATTTTCTGCTATATATTCTCCAGGTTTGGTTACTGGTAACGACTACATATTCCCAAGTTTATAAAAATGAATCTTTCAACCATAAGCAAAAGGTTCTTGTTATAGTTTCTAACTTAATAAATTATTTATTTAATAATTTTGTATTTTTAAGACTTTCAATATCAATTTTTTATATTTTTAAGGATCTACTCCAAAAGGAATTGTAAACTTACTAGTTTTAAAAGCTAGACATTTCATAAAAACTGATTTTTTGACAATAGATAAGAGCTTGGTCATCAGTTAGAATTCTAAGTCTCCGTACATATCGGCCTATTTGGTAATGATAGACTACAAATGTTATAAAATTACCGATTTCGGTCCTACTCAAGTTAATTATTTTCTTAGTTTTATTCGGGTATATAGATGGCGAGATATATTTAGTCTTGACATAAGTGGGTTTGTTCTACCATCTAATTTGTGCTTTTCTGAGTAAAGAATCTACGTTTCCATGAAAATTTTAGCCGGTGCTAAAATAAATTCTTACTAAAAATGCAGAATGAAACATATATAACAAAATAAACTTTATTTTAAGTAATAAATAACATGGACGCTTAAATAAAGAAATAAAAATTTAACAAACAACACTAATGCAGTATAAATATAATTTGATATTTAATTAATTTAAATCTTTAGATTTAGAATTGTAGAGAATTATATATAATTTAACAAATGAAAAAAAAATATTTATTTTAAAATATTTGATTTTATTTTATGCGTTTTTTTTATATTTTCAGAATGTTGCTAATAATGAAATAGACGGTAGATATCCCGTGCATTATGCCGCCGATTATGGTCAATATGATGTATTGAAACTACTGATTGATTTCGGAGCTGATGTTGATGTATGATTTACTTTTAAAAAATTTATTAATATTTTGATAACCATATACAGTGTCTCCTCGATAATCTGGACAATTATGTTCAAAGACTTATCCGAATTACTGAGAGTTTTTTATTTTTACTATACTAATGCAATAATCTACGATTTACATATTCTATAGCCGTCAATGGGTAAACTGCGAAGATTCACTATAAAAATATTCAAAAAATTCTTGTTTTTGCTATTCAATTTGCTCTGTTAATTTTGAGAGTCAGGAAAAGAACAGTACAGTACAATAAGAAATAATTATCTGAAAATGAATGACAAATAAAAGTACCCTTACTTGAAATTTACCCTGATTTAGACTAAGCAATATATTATCAGTGCATTTCGTTTTTGCCTATTGATAACAATAAAAAGGTGTTCTAAATATTAAAATTATTTTTGCTTAGTAAATTGACTTAACTTTTATTTCAAAATGTCTCACAAAACTGTACTTAATGTGAGATTAAACAAAGTCATTGCATATTATGAAGATAGTATAAGCAAGCGTGCAATTACTAAAAAGTCCCGTCAATCTAATGCTTTTATTTGAAATACTCCTTAAACTATGAAAAAAATCAAATAGGAGGTCCGAAAAGCAAGTTATCAGGTAGAAATACACGATTTGTTATTTAAAAAGTACACAACAGTATCAAGACTGCTGTCGAAGTTGTTAGGGATTTCTAAATGGAAAATTCATAAAGTTTTTCATCTGCAACCGACACCGATGGATGATTCAATAAGAATTGGTGTCAATTGTAGAGGCATCCCGATTTTTTTCAATATGTGACTTTGATGAAGGCACTATTATAGTCTGGGCAGCATACCATGCTGACGTTCCAAAAGTATTAGGATATATATTTCCATTGACTTATTACAAATGAGTTTATTGTTATTTATGCACCACAGGGCCACAGATTACTAGATTTTCCAACAGGATAAAGCTCACATCTATGTTTGTGGACAATTAAGTTCAAGCATAGCATGGCCCGCTCGCACTTTACACTTATATGCCACAATAGTATCACTGACCTATGAACTATACTATTGAAACATAGTATAATATTAGCAATACATCTTTATATTGTGGAATTTATTATGTTAAATATTATATGTCAATGCAGACCGAATGTGGAAATAGTACATAAATATAGTACGACCTCGAAAATTGCAAATATTACCGGTGTTAGCTTTGATAATGCAACTTTGAAAACTAACTACCGCGAAGAATGCAACTTTTGCTAATTATTTTTCCATCTTGCATTCTTAATATTTTTTTTTATTTATTTGCTCTCCTATACTTTTTTATAAGAATATACTCTCGGTACAGTACATTCTATAATGTACTATAAGAAAAGTTCTATAAGAAAAGTCTGTTGCAACAAACTAAATTGTGATCCTTTGTCTTTTAGCTAATGCATTGAAGAAACTTCCATCACATGTTATTCAAATAGTTTTTCAAACCTTAAAATTAAATAACGGTCAGTGGACTGATGACGACAACATCTGCTTGCATTACATAAAAGCTAATGTTATCGAATAACATTATTATAATTTTATATTATTATTGTGTGCATTTAACACATGCAAACAATGGACTGTAGAAAATTCCATACCTCTCACTAAAATTTTAATACTTAAAGATCTAAAAATAAGATAGTTACAATGAATCTTAATTGCAATAAAAAGCAAGCTGAAATAACAACTTATTATCATAAACTATGATAACAATTATGTTATTATAAATAAAAATATGTTTTCATATTATTTTCTAATAAACTTTATGTAATGTCTTATTATTTGATTTAAAAATTCTAGACTCGATTATTGTAACACCCTCGAATTCTATTAGTTATAATCTTCGAGGTCGTACTATATGTGTTTATGTATGATTATTTTATTTAAAAATTTTGCCTCCCTTATATGACTAATAATAGCTATATAAGCAATATATTGAATTGATTTTTAACGTCCGTTTTGAGAAAAGGAACCAAATTATTATTATAAACTATTGTTTTCAATAGAGAGGTTTTTCTCGAACAGTAGTAAAATTGCACTAACAAACATTTTTTATTTTATCATATTGGGCTCAGATATAATATAACATATCTACGTAGATATAATGGTTTTTACCCAGGTCATTTGCATAACTAATTATAAAAGAGAGATTTTAAGGGCTTTTATAGCGAAATCAAAAAATAACTATATTGTTCACCACACTAAAATTGCGTTGTATAGTGAAGAGCAGTAATGTGTTGCAATATTCAGTACAATGGAATACGTTGTGGCAAGTGATGCAAGCAAGGAACTCAGCGAATACTGTTGTTGGCACCTTAATGTAAGCTATTCGCTGCACATATCTGATACAAGTATGTTACATATTTCAAAATAAATTCTACAATAAAATTAAATATGACAAAAAAAAATTATTAATAAGGTAAGGTAACTTTTTTTCGCTTTGGCCGATTATAGAGGTTACAATAAAGATTGTGTGCAAATCTCGCGGTGACCGGATGACTGTAATGTTTGAATTATTAAGTGTTCTGATTATCGAGAGTATACTGTATAAATTTAAGATAATTAAGTATATAAGGTGTACCCTAACAAAATGACAGAAATACAAAAAGTGATTACTTGGTCTGAGAAACCAAGAAAATCGTAAAGGAGATTTATTTTAATTATATACTTAGTTACAAAGATTTAACAATGTATACACCAAGAAAACCTTAAGTCACAAAATCCTTAACATCTCAAAAACTATAAATTAGATAAATTCGTGCAGTTCAATAATGTTCAATTTAATGTATAATACGTAAATTATTATACTAAAATCAGTTTGGAAATTATTATGATTAAAATTTGATCTATTTTGGTTGAAAAAATTTAAAAAAATAATTTATTTTTTCATATATTAAAATATGTTTGTTTTGTGAACATTTCTAACCAAGAAATTTTCTTTCTCTTCACTGTCTTCTTATTATCGTAATTTAAAGCGAGCTACTGACTCCATTATACTAAAATTGTACTTTGTTCTAATAAAAATCTGTAGACAACTCGATTCAAGGTTTTTTTGGTAACATTTTTCTCCTTTTCGGTAAATAATAAAACCAGATATACCTTCTCCGTATTTATGCGATTTTGTTAGAAACCATCCTGTATTATTTACATATATATATTTATCACATTTTTACATATTATTTACTTTTACTTGCAGAAAAAAGATAAGCATGGTATTACTCCACTGTTGGCAGCTATTTGGGAGGGTCATGAGAAATGTGTAAATTTGCTTTTAGAAAAAGTAAGATTTAAATATTTCAAAGTATTAATTTATTTAAGTATTCACACATTCTTAATTAGCTGTTACTAAAACATCGTAATGCCCTTAAAAGCTTTAATCAAAAAAAATATTTTAATGTCGTTTTTAACTATGGATTTCTACAGGTATTTAACAAAAGATAAATGAAAATATGCGAAAAGAACTCTAAATTTTTAAGTTAAATTATTTTGGTTCAATATTACCACCTCCAGCATGAATTATAGCTTTCAAACGGCTAATGAAACTATCCAACTCTACTCGCAAGTGGCTTTACGGTATTTTGGCCCATTCTCGGCTTCAGATAATCGACATTTTTATATTTTCTAGTGCTAATTTTTAAAATAGTCCAGACCGAGAAATCCGAAGGGTTTATATTAGATGAACACGGTGGCCACTGTGTTGATGGAATAAAGCACGGAATATTGTTTTTCATCCATTCTTGTTTGACGCGTGCTTTTGTGTTGATTCTAAGTATTGTTGAAATGTCCAAGGCCTGCGACCCAATAATTTACCGATAGATTTGGACATTTATTTTTAGCCCACATATTTTGGGCCGTTACGGAAGCTTGCACCATTATCATCGGTAGTGTTTGCTTTCTGGAGACCATTCGTATGTTAAAATTTTCAGCTGACCTCTCTAACAAATCAACTCGATCATTTTGCTCAAGTACGAATGATTACTCATCAAAAAAAAAAGAACCAATTTCCGCAACCCACCACTTTCGGCAAAACGAACCAACACTTTAGCTCTTTCGATTCTAACCTTTTTTGTTCATCGATGAAATCATGCATTTTGTTCAACTTCAACGATTTTAGTCCGAGCTTACTTTTCAAAATGTGTCGCATCCTTTTTCACTGTATGTTCAGCTCCCTTGCCATTTGTTTGCAGATCGCTCAATTCGCTTCTTCTCTTTACGAATCATTTCTGGTGTTGTTATTGTTTTTTTTTTTTTGGTCAATTTCTTGGGTGTCGGGCAAACCTATCAGTATCACGGTATCGACACAAATGGTTTGTTTATATTTAGGTGCTGGAGGACTCAAACATAGCCACTTGTGGTTTCCAGCCAAATATAAAGCCAATCACATTTAAATAAAGAAAAATATTGAAATATCTTGATTGATCTTTTCTAAAAAAATTACCAAAATTTAAAAAAAAATAATTTAGCGCACTATAAAAATAATAAGTTAATGTATTTGTTTATTATAATTAATCAACGAATATGAAATCATAACTAAAATAGAAAAATAACTATTGTAAATTAAATTTTATTATTAAATTAGGGGCATTAATATATTTATATATCAAAAGTATGTTTTTAACAGTTATTGTATTTAATACGCTGGTAGATATTTGAAAAGATATTTCAAATAAAATCAAAAGTAGAGCAATCGTTTAGTATATGAACTATGGATACTGGGCTATTTCAAAACGGACAGTAAGATAGCTGATTGTCAGTCCAAAGATACTTATGAAAAAGCTACTTATGAATGTACCATACGCAATTCAATAAAAAGTTGACATTGGTATATTGCTTTTAATCCATTGGCATTGATGGAGTTGTAGTGATTGTTGATCGTACCATTACACTTTCATCTTTCATTATTTATAATATTTCAAATATCTTTTTTTCACGTATATTGCATAAAAATAAGAGATCTACTAGTTTGTTTCCTTTGATTCGTGCTTAAGAACCCACATGATTTTAATTTTGTTAGGATACAGGTGTATCCAGACCAAAGCGAACACTTACGAACGAACGAACTCTTGCAGGAACGATTACCTGCGAATGTTCGCTTTGGTGTGGATGTACCTTAATGTACGCAGTTATTTCTGAAAGTGTAGATAAGATCTACTGTTATTTAAGGTAATTTTAGAAAGATAAATAATATATTTTTAACTGATTTAAATATGAGTCATTTTTGAATTTGAGAACAATAAGGAATAAGGAATGTATTTGCCAGTAATATCATAATTTCGTTTTTTATATTACTTGGACCGAAGAATCAATTCTCACATTTATGCCGCTTATTACAGGTTATTTAATCTCTCTCATAAATTTCAGTAACGGTTTTTATTAATAGTTCGATACTTGTAAAGTACATCTTTACAAAAAAATAATTTATGTTATTCAAAAAAAAATTCTATGGCATATATGATTTACAGTCTCTGTATTCTTTCAGGGTGCTTCAAAAGATGGAACAACACTAGATGGAAGGCCTTATCATGAAGCCGCGGAAAATGAAAACATTCGCAAATTGTTGTTATAATTTATTGATTTCTGTACGTGTTGACTGATAATATTCATTCAATGTTTAAAATGATCTGGAATATATAGTATTCAAATATGCTGTAAAATATATATTTATTTAATTTGAACACTTTGTGATAAAATTTTTATCTGTTTAAATCAATCAAAAATAGCTATTAACTCAATATTTTAAAATATTTTCAACTCAAATAACGTCTACTTAACAAATTAACCATTAAAAAACATTTTAAGAAAATTTTTGTTTAAGAACTTTTGAAGTAAAATGGAAACTACCGTTTAGAAAAGGGATCATATTATGTGTGATCAATTTCTAGAAGTTTCGTTTTCGTTTTCAATATTAAAACAAATTTAGTTTTTTTAAAAGTTTTCACTTCGCTAAAATTTGTCAATACAAACGAGAATGATAGGAGCAATGAATTCAGGTTAAAAAATAGAAATTTTACAAATTTCGAAAACAAATATTATATTAACTTATTTAAAAAAGCACATTAAATTTTAGTACTAAATAATAATTAAAAGCAAAAAAAACATTCCAAAAAAATATTTTGTTTAATTGTTTATCAAGTAGAAAATATATAAGAATATCCGCGCAGTGTTTTTATCCGTTTATGGATAATGTTCGCTCTTATGGGACGGAGCAGTAAAAATTATGTTTAAATTGCATCTAAATGATATTTTGAATGAAGTTAAAGTTTTGCGCTCACTTATTTCTTCATTAGATTCTTCTTCTGAGCTTAGGTCCATAATATTGTTTTGTTCTTCAAATTGAATTTTAACATTAGCTGCGTTTCAGCAAACATGATCCGCTCAATGATCTGAATCATCTTTGCTGAAACGATACGGATCACGTTTGAAAATAATTGGCAACGCATGAAATCAATGCCAGTTGGGTTTGTGTACAAAATTTTTTGATTTATGTGAATAATAAAAAAATAAGTGAGAAAATTTTGAATACAAAAAATCTAAAACTTGGAAAATAAATAAAATCTGTTGAAATGTCTGAAGTACGAAATGTAAGTTTTTATTTAGTATTTACTTAAAAACTTAAATTTAATTCTATAGTAAATAAATGGAAATTGCAGATTTTATTAGAATTATCGAGCAAAACTGACTCCTCCATTTTCTTTTTAAGCACTAGTCCAAGTGTATTAAGCTCAAGGGATGAAGTGCATCAATATGGATATAGTGGAAATTTTATGGAAACGATCAATAATTGTTCCGTTAAGGATTATTTGATTGGTATTTGTGCATAAAATATACAATTGCTATATATTAATTATGTTTCATATTTTAATAGATTTGTTAATAAAATCCAATCAGCAAATACAAAATAACCGTGGTGGTCACAATTGAACGAGAGCAATGAAGAAAATTTACATATTTTTGTGGTATATGGCAAATATAAATACTTTTCGCGAATTTGGTATTTGTTTTGGCATACCAAAAGCTTCTGTATGGAGAATAATTGAAAGAACTAGTGTTTAGCTTATATTAATTGCAAAATTTCCGTTCGTGATTGACAGCACACATGTTAAAATAAATGCACCTCACCATAGCAATTAGGCTTATTTCAAAAGGAAGCATGAATATAGCTTAAACTTGCAAGCAGTTTGCAAATAAATGTAGATTTGTTTATAATTTTACTACACCATTGCATCGCATTGCCAACCTCATTTGCATTAAAATACGTTCCACTTTTATCTTTTACATACATTCCACATTGAACCAGAAAGTGAACCAGATCAATTGCTGGTTCACCCCATTGTTTTTGTTTTGCATGTAAAATTGAGCGGATCATGTTTGCTGAAACGCAGCTATTGTTGTCTTTAGTGCCTGTCTATCTATTTAGAGAAACCCTTCGAAAACATTTGCCAAATCGAGTCTTTCCTGAAATTTAGCATAGATTGCGAACGGAATGTCATCTACGGGATCAAAATCAATCACACTTTCATGAATTTTTGAAAACACTGCTTTATGGGAGCAATTTTGGATTGTTATTTTTTCCACTTTAATCCAAGATTCTTTGAGGAAATAAACAGCTTCAAGCACATTAATAGATTTCGACAGCTCTGAGTCTGACCCTGTAGTGTCAATTTTACGTAGCAAGTATTTTAAAGGTAAGGTCCTATAAAAAATTTAAATATTTTTGATTGCCCCTTGAACAAAGGTTAGTTTGCTGCCGTTGTATTTCGAAGCGAAAAAACAATATTTATTTAAGTTAAGTTTAATTCCCTTGGATGAAATGATGTATTATCCAAAAACAAAAGGATTTTTCGATTCTGAACTCTAATTATCTTATTGAACTGCTGCAGTCGTGTTCGTTGCTTCTTAAGTCATCCGTGCTTTTTCATTAGATTTTCAATCCACTGGCTGTTCCGTGACATCGATCGAGGATATCGAGCTGCTCGAGGGTGGACTGTTTTACTTATAACTTAAAGTAGCTCTGTATCTTCAACCATGTTTACACAAAAAATTGTGTGTCTTTCCTTCAAAAATTTACTGCCGATGTATTTTTTGGATTTATGGTCGAGAGTTTTGTCAGGTAATGCGCGAAAAAAACGCTTTTTCTGTGTAATTTTGGTCGAAGTAATTTGTTAATAATAAATTATATTTACTCAATTATTGGTGACTAAAATTAACCATTTTTTACATAAATACAAATAGAGTTTGTATTTTAGGAAACTGCAGATTTTTAAAGAACTTGTTGGATATATTTTTTTGAATTTTGCCCATTTATGAGAGATTTTTGATCAAAATGGTTTAAAATGTAGTGTCCACGTTCTGTTATTAGAGCATCCGGTTATAGGAATTATATTTATATTAAAAAATTAATAGAAAAACTATATCCACGAAATTTATTCGGCTATTAAAGCTGTTCGGTTAAAAGAACTGCACGTTATGAGGAATTTCACTATAGGGGTATTCACTCTCTCTTGTAAACTCATTGCAAGGAGCACGAAATGCAAGAATGCTATACAAAAACTGCAAGACTGCGAGAGCACCTCTGTTGCAGAATTGCATCATCAAAATGAATCAGCTGTTTTTGCAGCCGTATCAAATTGAGCAAAGAAAAATAAAAGTATAACAATGCCGCGAACAAGTGAAATACAAAAATGTATAGATTTTTTTATTGAAAATAGTGCTTTTAATATTCTTATTAAAGGTATTAACATGTTGTTAATGTAGTTTTCACTACTATATAGTTTCTATTTGTTAGATGATGCAAATTACTGGGAAGTGATGGAGCAATTAAATGAAGACCTTTTGTTTACTTTAGTAAACCATCACAGAAATCACCAACCCGTACCAAAATCTATTCAATGGAGATCTACCATTCTTCAAGAATTTGATGAAGGCCGTTTTTGTCAGATGCTTAGAGTAAATTGGAACGTATTTTCCTTAATAGTCTCACTAATAAACTATTAAGGATTGCTATTGTTTTATATCGTTTGGGTTCATCAGGCGAAAATGCGGCTATTCGTAAAGTCGCTACATTATTTGTTGTTGGAGATATATGTAATAATAATATAATATAAAAATAATTGTTATAATAAAAATATAACTAATTCTTAATTTATTATTGTTATTTGTTATATTTTTTATCGAGGGGGTAGTGGGGCTTTGCACAGCAGAACGCACGACTTTCGGTGCAGAGCTGGATGATGTGTTGTTTGCAGACGATTCAATAAAAAAAACTTCGTTGCCTAGCGCAGAACTAGTTGGTGGCTATGGCAATGTTTCCGTACAAAATTAGACATGCGTCCAAACACTTCATTCAATAGTTCAAAATGTGAACAAATTTTCGTAAGTTTCGCTGAAATTGATAAATAGATAAATTAATTCACAAATGTATATGTATATAATATTATATTTGTGAAAACTTTATTAATGGTCACATCGATTTAAATTATTGAACGAAACGCATGTATATAGCATAGCCATAGATTAACATATCTCGAAATTTTACTAACAGTCAATTCAAATTTAAAAATGAGAAGCAACAAATGACAAAACAGCTGATTTCCGCCATTTCTGGTTTGTTGCAAGCAAATATACATAGGTTTCAGCATTGGAAGATTGCACGCAATTGCACGAAATTTTGTGCGTGTATTTTGTTGTTATTTGCATTCTCGTACAATCTGTGCATTTCGTGCACCTTGCAATGAGTTTGCAAGAGAGAGTGAATACCCCTTATATATACTTCTTTGGAGATCGTAGAAGATTGAAAATGATTCCAGTTATGAACAGTCTGTAACAGACATGGAATTTGACATCATATTTTTTAATATTTTAACTAATTTACAAATAAATAATTGTCTGTTCTAATAACGAAAAACTTTGTTTTCATAGTGAAATATTTCGCAGAATTCTAAAATCGCAATACTGTGTACCGTTCAGATATTTGCAAAAACTATTATATTGATTTTTATATAACAGATCTTTACACAACTCTTCAATATTTTTTTCGATATTTGAAAGTATAAACGTCCACAAAGTATACAATGGCTGAGTTCGTATTGAGGATATGTCCACAGTACTAAATACTTAATATTTCAATGTGATTGAATTCCCTTGAATCGTGCACATTTCATAGACACAATTTCGTGGTTCCAGTTAGTATGAAGCGTAGTACTTGCGACTATTTTTATGTAGAATATAATATTTCATTAGTATATGTGCTCAAATATCAATCAGGTGAAAGTTAAAAGCTTCAAACACTACTATTCGCCAGCTAAAAATTGCACAAAGCCAGACTCTGAGAAGACTTTTCAAAGTACCATGCTACATTAGGACCAATGACATCCTCAGGGACCTCAAGATTGATCCCATCAACAAATACATAAAGGATAGAGCTATCCATAAAGGATATAGCTATCCATAAAGGATAGAGCTATCCATAAAGAATAGAGTTATCCATAAAGGATAGAGTTATATGCGAAAACTGATAGACTTACCAACACCGCGTTATCAAATCTCAGAATGGTTACAGGCTCTTCGGGAAGGTATGCAGATCTGAGTTCAATTATTGCTTAGTCTAATGAAGTGATAAACAATCATCCAGTCAAGGCGTAAAGAGGGGTTTTAAAAATACCTCGAAATAGTAAAAGTGCTCAAGTGCACTGGCTCAAATAGAAATAAATAAATAACTAAAAAAAATTGATGTGGAAGAATAGATAGATAAACCAGGTAGTAAAAAAATTATGATTCCAATTTACTTAATTACCAACTATTTACCGGATATTTCCTTAAATATCAATTATGTCTAGACAAAACAAAGACTCCAGATCATATACTATACAATGTCAACCATTATTTCCTGATAACTGAGATAATTGGAGCGAATGCAGATTAAAGCTGTAAATTATTGTTTCCAGATTGCTAAATGTAGTCTGAGCCAATAAGGTTAGCATTCAAATAGACTGTGAATACATTCAAATCAAACATATTAAGTGGAAGATAAAATACCTACTTCAAACTGAAAGCTAAGTAATATTAAGTATTAAGTTATTTGGGAATGTTTCGTGTCATTTTTGTGTTTGTCGTTTTATATAACGTAAGATTTAATTTTTTTGATTGCTCTATGTAATGTGTATTAGCCAAAGCACTTCGTAAAGATTTGTTCGACTATCCACTACACTATCTGTGCAAAACACGAAGTATTAGTGTTATTTCGTATTTAAATTCTATATTAATTCAAATAGGCCTGTATTAAATGCAACTAACTTCCAATTTTGGAGACATAGATAACATTATTAACATTATTGTCCTAAATATCCACGTCGGCAGTCTGGTTTTTTCAACTTCAAAAAAACAAGCGAATCAAATGAGTCTTGCGGTAACTGGAGAAATCCAAAAGACAAAAGACCTTGTTGTAGAAACGTATAATTTAAAAGAGCAATAATTTTTAATCAAAATAAAAAGTTTTATGTGCCGATATTTCTTTACTAAAACGTTTTCAAAAAAGTTCAACATTATAATCGACTTCAACTTACAATTATTTCATTCTAATTTAATAGTTTAAAAATATAATTTAAACGTTTAAACTTATAATTTAGTTAAAAACTTTAAAAATTAAATTAAAATATTAATGTCATACATACATACAATATTTACAAATTCGTTTATAATAAATAAATTATTAATAAATTAAAGTTTTGTAAAGTGTTTCAGTCTAACTTATTTCTGATTCAATCTGATAATCTTCGTTAATTTTTTCATGCTCCATTAAACTATTCGATGACTCTTCCTCATCCTCCACTTGATAAGCGTTCAGTTTATTAAAGTCATTTGCATAGAAACAATTTACACATAGTTTTGTCGAAACAGCGTTTTTTGATGGTATAAAAAGTTTGCCGCAAATAACACAATCAACGTGTGGTTCCCCTTTAATTAAATGTTAAATATATGAAATAAATACTTTTTTTGTAAATATGAAATATTTACCTTCATGCGTTTTTTTATGAGCGCGTAAATTACAAGCCAATGCAAATTTTTTATTACACAAGTTGCAACTATGGGGCTTATCACCTACAATTATATATAATTTGTTTTTTAATTTCAAATAAAATTTAAAAAATCATATATAATATATATATTTGTAATATTATTTACCTGTATGCAAAAATAAATGATTTTTTAAGTTAGTTTGCTTAGAAAATCCCCGGAGACATATATTACATTTGAAAGGCCATGAACCGCTGTGGACATACATATGTGACTTAAGATCTCCAGGAGTGGGAAATGACTTTGAGCATCTATTACATTTGTGCGGCTTTTCCTAAGAGTATAATAAAAAAAATTGTGAAATCAAATAATTTTTGTTTTTTTAGTTTTAGTTTTGGTAAGATAAGTATATATAAAAGAAGACACCGAAATACATACATTTAAAATAGGTACATACAAATAAAGTCATTTGAAGTGATGGCTTTTTAGGATATTGTATATATATCTTTTATACCTTTTGCATAAATCCTAAACTGACGAAATGTTTTCATTTCATCAGCAAATATGTTTTCTCCAAAAGATAAAAATCGCACCGAGTGAAATTAGGCATATACTGGGAATAGGTGGCAATTCAAATGCGGTCACAAATATTGATCAATCAGTGCAATTTGTGGTCGTGAGTTGATTTGTGAGTAACAAGCTATACACATCTTTTTCGATGGCTTAAGTATTCCAACGAACTGCGATAAATGGATGTTTCTGATATGCTCAATTAAAATTCCATGAATTTTAATGAAGTTTTTGTCTGATCTTTGATGCCTTCACATACAGCTTTGGTAGAATCTGTGGTGATTACGGTTTTACTTTAGCCAATATGTTGCTGTTTATATATGTGCTAAGAACTATTTTTAAATCGTGTATACCGTAACGCTTATAAACTCTGTTACGATATAAAACAATAATCACCACAAACTCGTTCATCAATAAAAATGTTTCGATAAAAGAAAATTTACGATAGTGGAGGATCGATCATACCAACTCATATAACTACTAAGAGATAATTTCAGGGATGATGATTGTAAAGTGACATAGCAAATTTTAAATACATGTATTTTACGAAAAGGGACACTTATGGGTAATTGAGTATTTTGTGTTCAAGTTAAAGTTTGCAGTAACTTATTAGATGTAAAGAATAATACATACCTTTATATGAGTCATTCGATGATAGTAAAGGTTACTACTTGCTGTAAATTTTTTTCCACAAACTTGACATTCGTGCGGTTTTTCTCCTGAGTGTATTCTTCGATGTGTATTTAATGAGCTCGACGTACTAAATCCTTTTCCACATATGACACAAACGTGCGGTTTTTCACCTGAAAAAATATTTTAACATATGTAATATACTATAAGCCAAAAAAAATTATTTTTAATTAAAGAAATCGAAATATATCAATAATGAAAAGAACTCTATTCCGAAAAAAAGGTGGGGTCCTGATTCCAAAAATGTTATTTATAATGAAGTAAAGTCTAGAGCTGTTTCAGATATCGCCCAAAATTCATCATCAGTGGTCTTTTGAAACTACATTATGATGTGATTACGTGCAATTATGTTTAATTATATGTAATTATGATACGTACAAGTATTCGAATACTTCAAAATATATTGGTTACACTAATTAATAACAAATTAGTTATTAAATGTTCTCTATAATGCGGAAGGAACTGCGCTAATGAAGTTGCAATGATTCACTTCTAGCATCTTGTTATTTATTTATATATACATTTCAGATAAAGCCAATGATATAAATATAGTATTTCAAACAATTCAATATACTTGTTTTAGTGAAATTTACAATAGTAAAAAGCTATAAATTACAATATTAGTAGATATTGCAATCTATAACATTTATTGTACTATTTCTAGAGAGAGTCTCCTAAACTAACCTGGACAAGTTAAGGCTATTTAAGCAAATGTGCATAACAAATGAAATTTATGGAAAATAAGACATAGGAAAAGGTCCGTTTTGGAGACAATTTATCTAAAATACATATACATATTACAAATAAAATAATAATAAATAAAATATATATCATTCGACTTTAACTGAATTACAAAGATGGTTTTATATACTTACCGGTGTGTGTGCGCATATGACGGTTAAGTAGGCTAGGTCGATCAAACGCTTTACCACAAACTTTGCAAGGCAATAATGAACGCGTGTTTCGTCCAATTCGACATCTTTTAGGAGTTTGATATTTATTGTCGATTTTGTAAATACTCCTCTTTGTTTTGCTATGTATAATACTGTTTTTCTCTCTTATTGAATACACTATAGCTGTACTAGACGAATCACTAGACACAGATTTATGTTCATCTTCACTGCTTGAAACTGGTGAGACAGGTAAATTATGCGAAACATGATGTAATAAAGAAGTTGAGAGATCCAATGGAGAGTCTTAAAATTTTTTTAAAATTAAAAAATTATATCAGATTAGTATACTAACAATTTAAAAACTATATTATCTACCTTCTAAAATTGAATTCATAGTCTTACGATAAAGAGACAATCGTATACTAACAAAAAATTGTTCTTCTGCTCGATCGGGAAGAAAGAAAACAACCAATTCCTGATTAGGTGCAATATTTTTAATTGCTTCATATATAGGTTCTCCTTTCAGTTTAGTGCATATTAAATTAACATTTGAGTCATATTTTTCTGAAACTCGTAAAAATCGGATCCAATTACAATAACGAAACCATTTATCATTTGCGGATAAAATTTCATCATAAAGTCCAAAGTGATATCGAATC
This sequence comes from Teleopsis dalmanni, assembly GCF_002237135.1. Lineage (NCBI taxonomy): Eukaryota > Metazoa > Arthropoda > Insecta > Diptera > Diopsidae > Teleopsis > Teleopsis dalmanni. The sequence goes on along the minus strand of NC_051848.1, from coordinate 72,261,126 downwards.
TAAAAATAATAGATGTTAAAAATAATTTTTTATTATAAATCACATTTTTTTAATTTTTGACTAATTTTTTTTTTTTTTTTTTTTTTTTTGCATTATAGTTTCTATACCATAACATATAGAGATAGTGGTTAATATTAAAAACAAAAAATTAAAGCATACAAAGTTCTACTGTTATTTGTCTGTCGTTTTTAATATATAATATCTATATCGAGTTTCACTCCATTAGCTTTTATTCTAGATAAACCAATAAATTCACCATTAAAGAAATCTTACAATTCCAGTTAATTCTATAATGGATAGATTTGATAAATCAATGTCAAACTAAAAAGTTTTTACTTTTTAATTTAGATGCTATTTTATTAAGCATCTAAAGAACTTTTATCAAAATGACAAGGATAAATTGAAAGCTCTGTTAAGTTGGCATGTGGACATATTAAACTTACTGCAGTCTAAAGTTCAAAATTCTTTAACTCTGAATAATATATATTATGTTGATATCAGAAGTTATCTAACCGCTGAAAAATATTATTTCTTATAGTTCTAAACACACTACGAAGATTGGTATACTTACAAGATCGCAAAGTAAATACTTTCAATTTAATTCCTGCTTAAAACTACGCCAATATCATGTGAACCGAATAGATAAATTTTTAGTTTTCAGTTTCGGATTTTTCACTAATTGTATTATTAAAATTATTTTAATAATATTTATATCCACTATGACGCACAATGTAATCATCTTGGCGCACCCCATAATAATAATAATGAAGTCAGCGATTAAACGAAGATTACGCATTACCACTAAGCTACTATACGATCGCTTAGTACTTACATTCAATGGCTAATTAATTTTACCTATACTCTTACTATATATTGCATACACGCGTTTACAGTTTTACAAGATTATGAATGTGTTTTTCATAAAATCGTGGGTTATTTACGACTTGGCTACTATTATGGCATCCCCATGAACCTATCTCTATACAACACTAATACTTTTGATCCTTGTGTGAGGATTAAAGTAAAAAAAATTAAAATTATACAAGTAAAAATATGTTAGAGAAACCATATCTCATGTGCAGTAATCGAGGTAAGAAAGCGAGTGATGTATAAGAATAAGAAATGTGTGCACGGAGTAAAGACACCTGGAGAAAACCAAAAAACGAGTTGTTAGGGCCAATTAAAAATAAGAAAGTAATGATACATGAACTCTGCAAAAGCATTTAAAATGTTTTTAAATATACATACTACAAAAAAAAACTATTTTGTTGCAGAAAATTTAACATAAATGTTCAACACGACTTCGATGGATTATCTAATAAGCTGGGCTATAGATTCTTAAGAAATGCTAGACTTTATTGACCTTTAAGTTTTCAATAGCTTTAGTGTAGCATGATGTAATAATTTTATATAACGTATAATATTATAAACATAAATGTTGAGTCAAAATTGCCATACAAATTAGAGTAATTATGGGACTGTAGAGAATTAGAATTATCTAATATTAAAAAAACATATAGGGTCGAGAAAAAAACCTCGACGTTAAACATTACAGTGCTTTTGTATTTTAAAAATTTAAATTTGCACAAAAATTTAAATATTAGTATTCTATTAATCATACAAAAAAAATTATTAGTGAATAATGCTTAAAAGAAAGATATATAGTTTTAAACCAATACAACCAAATCAAAAACATAAAATCTGACAAATATAAATACGATCATAGGTTAACAAAGGTAAAACTATCTTTATAGTTAGTGTGTGTGTGAATAATAATTTGGGCCCATTTCTCCTAGTCGAAGTTAACCGGTATTTCTGCAAGACCTGCTGCTTTGAAAAAATTTTTTACGTACAAAAACAAAAAATCTGATTGAATTTAAAAAAAAAAAGGGTTTTTATATATATTTTATCCGTCTATAAGTCACTTTTTGTTAAAATTAAAATTCAACGTTTGTTTAATATTTTTAAATATAACCTAAATTTCGACTCTTCTTGAGAGCCATCATCAGGATCGGGATCTAACAGAAATTAATATTAATAAAATCTATATCTGCACATCATTCTCTTGATTCTATTGTCTATATTGCAGTCTATATCTACACATCATGCTCTTAATTCTATCGTCTATATTGTTAGATCCCGATCCTGACGATGACTTATTCGAAATATAGAATACATATATTTAGAGTCGAAATATAAAATACATATATTAAAATATACGTTGAATTTTAATTTTAACAAAAAGTGACCGATAGCCGGATAAAAAATATATAAAAACCACTATTAAAAAAACAGGTCGATAAATAAATTCAAAATTTAATAGTTAAAAAAAAGATTAAATCAATTATAAATATGATTTATAATAATAGAATTTTTGTTTTTTATTATAATAAATTTATTATAATAAAAAATATTATAAAGCAGAGTCTATTTTGATGGTCGTTTGCACAGGAACTGTTTTCAGTAGAAACTTTTTTTGATATATATATAACGGCACTGATACAACTGATTTCATCTAACTAGCATTATCTTTTTATTTATAATGTTAAGCAAATCAACGAAGAACGCCCAAGCAGCGTTTATAGATAATTAAAATTTATATCTAAAATATGTATTCAGTTAAAAATATTTACAAAATATTGTAATCCTAATCAATATGTTATGAAATTAAGTGATCGATGATTATACTACTTTAAGAAGTTGTGGTGAAATTTCCTAGATCATTTGGTTTGCTACTAATGGAGCTATTTTGGTGTAAATATATGAACTTATTAGCCAATTCGGTGCAGTTACCAATGATTTCAGCCGCAGATTTAAACAGGCTTAAAAGGTCATTTGAAAATGAAGCTTCGAAATGTACTGTCCAAGTTGTGTCTGTAACAAATCAATCAACTGATCAAAAAAAAGTTTATTATTAGTGTCATGAAGTTAAATTATTTATTTAATAGAAAATGTTAGCTTCGTTTGCTTAATTTGTGTTTATTTGATTTCAAATTTTAAATTTTTTAAAAAACATTCTCATTTATACTATAAATCAGTTGTGTCCAGGCCATAATAATTTTAGCATCATTTTTTGCTTTGTTATACTTTGTATGCCTACGCATATAAATACTTTTTTATGGTTACGAAAACTAAATAAAACTGTCATATGCTAGGTGCGAAACAGTGCCCGCACGCAAGTTACTAAAATATAACACTAACAACTTTTTGTTCAAATTTGCATCCCAGCAAACAATTTTTGTTAACAGAACTTTTATGCAAAAACACTATTTTTCATTTTAGTTTCGGCGTGATGTGATGTTTTCCTGTGTTATAGTGGTCATTTATCATTTTCAGTAAATAGCAAGGAAGGTGCGTCACGAATTTAAAATCACAAATTATTTTTTTATTTTAATAGATTAATTGAAATTCTAAATGTTTATTGGGATGGATACCGAAAGTATGCTGCACTTAGAAATCGGCATTTTTCTTAAATGAATTGATTTTCTTGCGAATTAAAAAGATGAAATAGAAGGCATCACTGCTATAAATAATTACCAGTAATTCATCAATCGGTTCGGACTCAGTGTAGCTGCGGTTGAGGTGTAAACAATGGGTAGCAACATGAGCCGTAATTTTCTCTATCAGAGTTGTAGAAAAACAGCATTAAGTCTGGTTGAAACAAATTGGCATCACTTTTTAAATATGTTAAATGCTTATTTTTTACATTATTTTTTATTGTATTGTGTACAAGATGAATTAAAAAAATGTGTAAACTCTAACAATTAATTAATTTAAATAAAAGAAAACGAAATAAATATTAGAATGACAATGGTTAGCATTTTTATCTTATATTTTTAAATTAATCTATTAATTTATGCACTTGAATTTATTAGTAGATGAGATACTAGACTAGAGTTATGCAACATATTTACAGTGAACATTTACAATAGACTAATTATTGAATTTGGCGGAACTAAAACTTAAGACATTAAAATCTTTGCGAGTAAAATCTAACTCTGAAGATTTTAAGAGCATTAATGTCGCTTAACATGTTTTCTTTCAGAAATTGTGAGTAATTTATTGCTACTTTAAAAGAAATAATTACGGCTATTATTAAATCCTATCATTCTACTCTTTTATCAAAGGGTGGATATAATTCTATACTCTTAATTAAGAATAGTAAAAGTAATAAAATAATATTAAATATCAAATTAAAAATGTTTTTGTTTCAAAAGTGCACTAAATTCAGAAGATCACTTATTCAACGTACTAAAATATAACATATTTTAATAGTTACACATACAACATATTTCTTAGTTCATAATTTCTTTATCTCAATTGAACAATTTTTTCTTAAATAGCTCGAAGTGAACGAGCTGCCACTTGAATTTATTTTTTCTTAAATAAATGTCATGTATATATTCTTTTTTATTTCTTTTGTTTTTAAACAAATCAATTTTGAGTTCTTAAAGTTTCCATATTCATAAAAAAAGCGAGGATGGAATTGTCGTCAAATTATTGTATTTTGAGATGCACACGTTGTAGTGTGAAGATAAAAGCCTTGTTTCAAATGTACCGTGTTATAAGACAATAACAACAAAGTTAAATTATGCAAATTCAATCGGACTTGTCTTCCGTTCTAACTACTAACTATTTACGGACCCTAAAACATGTTTCGGAGACATACATTTGGGTTTTTCAAAAGTATCGTGTAGAAATACCGATGTCCTCATGACAAAAATCTCTGACATCCTGTATCTAGGTCTGTATTGAATATATTCCTAAACAATGCGATTTTTAGATTTATTGATCTGAAAAATCTGCTTTTGAATGTATTTTTGTTTAAAAAGCAGATTCTCTTAGTATGCATTTAAAATTTTGCTATTGAAAATAAATTATTGAATATTTAACGCAAAATTTCTTAACAAAAGATTATTATTATGAAAAAGAGATAGTATACTGCGACCTAGAGGATCTATTGTTGTCCGATTGACAGACAGTATAAATCCTATCTTTCCTAGTCTTGAATCCTTATGTTCTTCCATTAAATACCCTCCAAGGTATTTCTTCCGCTTGTGCATCAGTGCCGGGCACTCCCCTAGTACATAGTATACGATTTCTCTCTCTCTCCCTCTGCAGTGTGAATTAAATTGGATTCCTGACTTTTTTAGATGATAATTCAATCTACAATGACCAGTTAGTAATCCCGTAATTTGAAAAATATACTCTGGACTTTATTTGACAGTCGATAGTGTCAATTGGGGTTCGAAAATGTAAAAAAGTAATAAGATAATAGTCTATAAAATTTTAGTTTGTGTAATTCCACTTCTGGGGGTATAGTCAATAATTTCAATACATTAATTAAATATAATTTATAATTAATTAAATATAATTGCATCTTCAAGCGCTTTAATTACCATTAAAAGTTGAGTAACAATAATTGTGTACTTAAAAACTTATTTTAACATAGATGTTTCTTATTGAAAAAAGTAATATATTTTATTTGTATATACTATATTTACTTAAAATTAAGTTTCTAGATATTAATGAATATCTATAAAAATTTAAAATTAATAAAAATTTCAAAAGACCGATTATTGTAATGAACATTATATGTTTTAATTTAGATTTATTTATTTTTTGAATACTTATTGGTGAATAATGTTTATTTCACCAGTTCTTTAATTAAAATATATAATCTCAAGAAAATTAATACATTTCAAATGTGCTTACATTTTAACAAATTGAATATTTAAACTAGTGTTTTATTAAAATTTTAAAAAAGTAAAAAACATATTAAACTCCTACTAAAGTATAGTTAAAATAAAAATTTTCCCAGCTCATTAACAAATGCGAACGGATTATATATATATATATATATATGATCTTCTTTTTATAATACGATCTTACAATATAATACCAAGTTTTTCCCACAAGTGTTACAAAATGGTGCGCACTCTCCCATAACGGTGGGAAGGTCTTTAAGAAGTTTTGCTTCTTCTTAGTTTCGTAACGCTTGACTTGTTTACAAAAATTTTTATGATTTGATCTAAAGCAAAATAGGGTAAATGTGCTGGTGGGTAAATAACAGAAAAATAATTGTAATATTTAGCTAAGAAAAGTTTCTTACCATGGAGCGTTCAAGTCTTAATAACGTCATTCAAACTACATTGTTATTTTAGCCCAGAAGAAGAAAATAAATTATGAAAATAGCGTGGGATCTTTCTCAAACTTTACATGTAGACTGTATAATTCTTTTAATATTTAACTTTTAATATTTTCATAGTATCACGAATAATGTGCGGTCCTTTATTACATATTATTAATGCGGTTAGGGTTTTGTTTTTAATAACATTACACATCAATGTTTCGCATAAATTTTGCTGACAAGATAGACAAATGGGTGAGAACCCATGAAATTAATCAAATAAAAGATATATATGAAAAATTCTTAATAATATTTTAAAATTATAAGCGATCTCAAATATTTAATAATATATAATTCATGACTTCTATTTACATGTTATTCTGAAAAAGTGCAACAGTTTTTTATAATTATACTGTACGAAATAATTATATTTGCTAATTTTTTTAATTTAATTTAAAAAAAATTTTTAGTGTTTAAAAATCTTATCAGTTTTTATGGTGGATAGATTTTGCTGGAAGTATACATAAACTCTATATTCTCAAAAGGATGTGATAATATTTTATTTTATATAAGACAATACATTATAGAATTATTACCGATGCAGAATCATCGTTTCTTACTGATACTATACAGAAAAAAAAACCATAGTAATACATAACTATAATCAAAGACCGTTATCTGAACAGTTCTGTTAGGAGACCACTAAAGCATATTCCGCAATTAACTGGAGCGGTATTAGAGCTATTCTGCTGAAATTATTTCATTTGTATTTGACATAAGTTAGTTCTGTCTATTGTTTTGCGTTATTCTCTTACTGGCGCCCCAAATCGACAACTTCTTGACGACTTTGAACAAGGTTAAAAATTTAAAAACAATATAAACTTTCAAAGATTGTTTTTAAGATAACAAGTGATTATTGCTAAAATAGGAATAGAAAAAATGTGAATTATAGCTAGAAGTTTATAAAAACTTTAATTACTTATTGAAAAAATAAACAAATAAGAACATTTAAGTTGTAATTATCTATGATAAATAAATGATTAATAATTTAATAAGATTAATAAAATACAGTTTACATTAAAATTTATATATATTAATAAGGATAATTTTAGCAAAACTATTTTTGCAATGAACTTATCTTGTATAAACATCTTTCCTACTATCTTATATTTAGTATGGTTCTTGAAAATTATTTACTGCTTATTTTAACAATTATTCTCTTCAAATCCTTGACTACAATGTTTATACAAGTTTTATATAACGTTTTAATCAGCTTATAGAAGTGATAATTATCCATATTTTTTGCATAGAGGGTTAATACAAGCCCTATAGCAAAAACAAAATCTTCAGCTATCTATTATTAAAATACTATATCAAAAATATATATGCTTTGTATTTTATTTCACAAAATGATATCATTAGAGAATATTTGTGATTTATAGTGTCAGTTCACACGTCAACTTGTATTCAATTTTTTAATAATTATCAATTTTTTACAGTGACTATTAAGTATTAATGTTATAGTTTAAATATATTTTAGATATGCAAAAAAATTTTTTTAAAATCATTTTTTAATATGAACAGATTTCGTATAATATAAGCTTATAAAATATTTTAAATACCAAATATATTGCTAATAACTACAAATATATGGTATATCAACTCATTTCGAGATTAATTAAACTATCTGATATATATAAGGTCAGGCTAGTGTACCTAATTATATTAGATGTATGGTAGTAAAACTTTCTGATTTAATTAAAAATCAGTTGTATTATAATTTTTAAAAGGCACAGTGGATATCCACGATTCATAAAGCCTACTGCAATATCCCTGGATTCCACACTTACTTCAACGAAATAAGAAAATTTAAACCCTTATATCCTTAATTCCTTGTACTTTAATAATACTTTATGTTTGACAATCAAAGAATATGTGCAGATAAAATGTTTATTTTCATTCTGCAATTCATAGAATCTATATAATATCGTCTAACTGATTCAATAAAAAAGAGGTTAATATATTTTATAACGGTGCAGCTTAAAGGTTTTAATTACAAAAGGTCTACAACTAACTTTTAGATATTTAACATTCAAGACTAAATTTGTAACAGATTTTGATCCCGACTTAAAAAATCTGCATTAAATGTAACAATATTATTTTGTTGTTGTCTTTTCATTGCTATTCGAACTCTTCTAACTATTAAATAAGTTCTTTTTGTCATAAGATGCGTTACTTTTGAAAAAAAAAAAATTAGCAGGAATATTATTTTAAGAACTTATCTTGAAATAACTATTAATTAGTATTTGTTTAACAAAAATGACTAAATAATTGCATAAATTATTTAATAAAACATATACAAAACTAATTTATTTAACATCTTAATACTGTAATAAATTTGGTTAATCCCATTATTAAATTTAAATATCCCGAAAATCTTGGGACTACAAAAACATATCGAAAATTTGTACCCCTAGTGCTGATATAGGCTATCTTCTTTACAATTTATTGTAAAATGTTATATAAAGAAAGCATCTTTACGTTCCTTCACTTAAAAGTCATTGGTTATGACAGTATTAAAATCCTATTAAAGGTTGAAATAGGTTTTGAAGCATTGGGAGTATAAAATATTACATTTTAATATTTTGACAAAAGAATAACACAAAAAAAAACCTGGATCAAGAGAGTTAAGCCAGTACTTATAAAACCATTAGCTGTAATGGTCTTAACAACTTTAAAGTCCTGCACAAGATTAAAATGGCAATTGAATTGTGGCAAAAATCTATGAAGAGAATTAAGATTGTCTTTGCAAAGTGTTTTTAAAAGGTATGAGACCTTAGCTGTGCTCATTTTATGAAGGATTGTTTATTGACAATGTTAAACTCCCTTTAAAATGTAAATACATTATGAGAATAAAACATTAGTGTACTGTATATCCTGCAAGTGCGAGTTTATTGCGAAGTCTGGCTTAAAACCTTTGTTTTGTTGATTTGTACAACAAAGTCTTCTTTGCAATTTATTTATTGTTTATTGACAATGTCAAAGTCCTTTTAAAATGTGAATACGTTAGGAGAATAAAACATTAGTGTTACTGTATATCCTGCAAGTGCGAGTTTATTGCAAAGTCTGGCTTAAAACCTTTGTTTTGTTGATTTGTATAATATGAGAAAGATATAATGGATTTAATTTAAGTAGTAATTAAATACTGTTTTATTAATTAAATAATCTTATTGATTGAATTAAAACTTTATATGATAAAATGTTTAATATATGTTACTTACATCATCGTTTTCTACATATTTAAAAGCATCTAAGATATCAAATCGAATTGTTCCTTGAAAGGGATAAAATAAAGAACCCTTTTTTATTTCGGTTGTAGTCCATAAATTAATTTCAGTGTCACTATTAGATAAAGACGTTATTGCCAAAGAAAATTCTTTTGGAATTAAAACACAGGCTTCCATTATTCAACAAAGTAATTAAAACTGATCAACGCACAACCAATGAATTTTTAAATTAATTTTTTCATTAAAAGATTTTTTGTTTTGTTTTGAATGTCTTCACTGTTTACAATCGTTGAAATACACCTGTTGAGGCACGTTTCCACTAAACTAATATGAAGCAATTTTTTATTTGTACAGAGGACTCTTTTTCTTCAAAGTTCAATTAGTACTGTTTTACCAGGATTGGTAATACAAACCATGACCTTCTAAAAAATAGCGCACTCTACAAGATCAAGAGCATTGAAAACCACTCAACTGAACTCATTTGGAGCAATGCTCCATTAAGTTAACAAAAACAAGATTAACATTACACAACGAAAATTAAATCGATTGATCATATATATGCCTCAAAGTGTATGTGTATACACACTCGTGTACGTAAACGTACATATATATCTACAAGCAGTGGCTTGCTTGACTTGGCTAAGGCAATTTTACAGTAACTAAGGAAAGCGGTAGCAGCGATGAGTAACTTGCCGTCACCTGTTGCATTTAGTTTTTTGTTATCGTTGTCTTATAGAAGACTCTAAGTGCTACCTGTGCACCGTATGAATGAAGTTAAGTAGGAAGCCCACACATTACTTGTTTTTCTTATTTTTAATACTCTCTTGAGTCAAATAAGAGAATTATGAGTAAAAAAAAATTGAGATAAAAGTCAAGATGTTCTTTAGTACTTCTAAACACTTCAAAAGTAAAACAACCTGTTTTAGAGTACTACATCCCATTCATAATTTTAGCACAGTATTTTATGTGAAACAAAAGACAAAGTGGGTAATATTTTTTTCTTTTTATATTTTTTCGTTGGCAAATGAATGCAGTAAAATACAATAATTTAAGCCGGCTTTAAAACCAATGAAGGAATGAGTACGGGTATGTAAACGAATGGAAGACAGTTTGAATTTGAAACAAGTTAAAAGTAAAGTAACATATGTCCTTATATCTCTAAATGTATTGAAACCTTTTTAAGTAATTATTACATTCATATTGATGCGGGCATATGGATGGATGGATGGATAATGGTGTGTTGTGCAAGGAACGACTGCAATAAATAGGTGTAGCGAATGAAATACATTGTTCTCTTATGCTTAAACTTGCATACTTCTGTCTCTGCGTCTGCGTCTGCGTTTGCGTAAGGAAATCAATGTGACTTCCTTATAAAACTTTTCGTTTACTTTCGTCGTACTGTAAACTAAACATTTAATATATTTATTTAATATTTTATATTTAATATTAGTTGTTAGTTATATCAATATAAAAATAATATAATTTTAAAAAATTCCTTTTCGGTTAAATTCTTTACACAATAACATGTTGGCAGGTGTTTTGAACAGCAGGTGGTAAATTTCATCAGATCATTCCAAATTTTCATCTGACTATTGAAATTTACCATACATCCTAGTTAATCGCACGTTTAACGTATAGGATTATTCCACATACTCGTATACATAAGCAAATGCGCAAGTGCACATTTATAAAAATTTGGGCATAATTTTATATCACTTTCAATAGCAAGCAAATATATAACAAAATAAATTTTTAATTAATTACAACATTTTTTATTAATCAAATTGGGATTTTTGAATTTTTGAATTTTTTGAATGCAGTATTCCCTTGAAAGCCTGAACACTGCTTTACGTGAACACCTTTTATTTTATATTTACTACTTTTAATAATAAAAAAAAGTTGTGAAACATAAACAAATATTTTAAATATTAACAAAAATTTTAGGTTTATTTAGTTCACGTTTTTAAGCGTGATTTTAAGTGTTCAAATCAAAAAATTTTCATTTGAATAATTACTTCAAATCTTTGACAATATCTGTTTTAGAAACGACGACGAGTACTTAAAATCTATAAAATTTTAATGCATTCTCCTAAAACAAATTAAATATTTTAGTAAGTTCTCGATGTTATTATTGTTGTTGTAAATCGCAAATATCTACTTGATAGTTCTTTTTGGGAGTGTTGAACGGCACTTGGTCGTCGAACTCGACGAATAACTCCGGAACGTAAGACTGGCCATTTTTGGAGCTTTGATTAGTAGTTATGCGCCCTAAATTTAATGAATACTCGTTGTGTTGATTATATATAAGTAATAAAGAATTATTTTATTGCAAAATGATTACTCTGTTACTTTTTTGATAAGAAAATTTAAAGTACGCTACCTTAATAAACAACAACAATAACAAAGCAAAAAATTTTTAATTTAAAAAAATGCTATATAAGTAAATAATAAAAATGACCGAAAAAGTAGTGAAAAAACTAATAATTAAATATAAAATATATAACAAAAATATTCTAAAAAAAATATTAAAACAAAATTTTATTTAATCGGGCCTAAGGTTGGCCCTTACATACTAATAAGTAAGTAAGATATATATGATATTTTTAATTAAAAATGTACCAAAAATGTCATTTTAAAAATTTGTATTAAAACATTTTATTTCAAATTGAAACAAAAATTTTAAAAACAGTTTAGTAAGTATTACTTATTAATAAATAATTATTAATTTATTATTAATAAGTTTGTTAAATAATTGACTTTAAGGCCGGTTAAATTAAATTTTATTAAAATATAAGTCAAAAATATTAATTAATTTTTAACAAAAAGAAGCAAAAATTAAAAAAATTTCATTTTAAATATGTTGGAACTTAATTACATAACTTTCTTACTAGATTCTATTACCAAATTTTTTTAACGTATATTTGCACGTTAGTTATATATATGTAAATCTATACAGATCAATTAGACCAATTAACAGTAGTGAAAAGTTAAGCTACTTTAAATTCCTATTAAATAAAAACAAATAAATTTATTCCAGAGCTATCAACTTTTTTTGATATACAAATTTAAAATAGATTAAACAGTCAAAGTTTCATAACTCGAACTTTAACAACTCAAACTAAATGGAGTACAAAAGGGGTTTGAGAGCAAATTACACCCAATTCTTTCACTTTTCTATGCAAAACGATAATTCGAGTTATGGAAGTTTGAGTTCCTTCCTTCTTTAGTTATGTTAGCTATTACAGATGTGAGTCGTCCTTGGCCGCGTCGAGTAGCTTCCGCCAGCCAGCCCAATTAGTTGCTTGCTGTCGCCAGTTGTTAGTACCGAGCGTCTCCAAATCGTTGGTCATCTCGTCCTTCCACCGAATATGCGGACGTCCTCTATCAACTACCGTGTTGGTAATTTTCTAAGCTTCTACACCATACAGCAGAACAGGCATGATAAGAGATTTGTAGAGCGGAAGTTTGACTATATTTATATAATCTATATTTTACATTACAATCTATATAATTTATATTAACAATAAAGGTATTAAAACAGAAACATACAACTATAAACGTATATCAAATTTTATTTTTTGGTACTCATTTTTAACTAAGATCACGTTGCTTAATAACATATTTTGTTAAATATTTATTAATAAATAAAGATACTGTTTATCTTATAGGTTTAAGATTTTCGATATTATGATGAACGATCAAGAAACAATTTTAAATGTATATTATTTAAATTTCCAACAAATCATTATATTAATTTGTTTCGTCTAGAAATAAAACAAATAATATTTTAAAGAATGTCTAATCTTATTTGATCCTGGTAAATTTAATATCTTAGCGACACTTAGCGACAAGTATAAATAAAAAAACGTTTTATATTACGAATTATATAATAATTTTATTTTTTTTTCATTGAACATAAAAAATTAATGATAAATTTTAGCGAAAGCAATCTTAACACAGTATAGTTACTTCTATAGAGTATAGTTTCAAGAGAGCTTCTGCCGATAGTAATTCATACTTAAGCCATTCATGCCATTGAATTTTATCAAATATCATTTTTATTTTGTTAAAATTATAACTGCGTTTCTTATAGTTATAAGTGAACTTCTTATAATTGAGAACTAAGAAAAAGAAACAGACAACTGTGATTCAACCACAATCAGGTAACAGCTGACACAGGTTGTATAAGAAATGTTTATACTATTCTATTGAAATGTAGTAAATGCGCATTCACATGGTATAAGTGGATATCACCAGAAAAACACATAGTCATAAGGCAATTGAGAATCATAATCTATCACAATAAAACAAAGAAACCTTAACTGTTAAGCGAATGTGTAAGAAAGTAATAGAGGCAACACAATCGAAGTGAAACACATACATATTCTACGTAGATGTACATCTCTAATAATTAACATCTCTGATTATAGTATTTTAAATTAAATAATACTGTGTTTTCAGTCAATCTTTTGCGATATATCAGCAAATATGCATATTTTGTATTTTTTCATCATTTTTAATCAGCTCGACGAATAAAGTTTATTTAGCTCTGTCCGTCTCTCTGTTTTAATTAAAATTTATCTCTTCGTTTTTAAGCTATTTCGAAACGTTCTTGATAATGTGTCGGATTTGCCAATATCGGACCACTATATCTTATAGTTGCCATGTTAACTGAACAATTGCATATATTCAGACAAGAGAAGCTCCTAGCTAAGCTTCTTGTTTAGTTTATTTATTATCTCAATGGGTGTACATATAGTAATTAAAAATAAAATTTTTATTATAACATTGAAAAATATAAAGTGTTTTCACAGTCTAATAGGTCAATTTTTTAAGCTGTGAAAACACTATATTTTAAATCGTTTGGTCATAAAAGAATAAATATTTAAATAATATATAACGACGCACGTTTTTTAGCGCTAGTATGGTAAAATGGTTAGTTACATCTGGTAAGCCTGTTTTTTTGGTAGAATACTGATTATACTGATTAATTATTAATGAGTACTTTGTTAATTTCAGTGCTTTAGAGTAACAATTAATAAAGAGTAACGAATATTAAAACTGCAAGAATTTTTCTTTTTTGAAAATGTGAACGTTGTTCTCTGATCGATAATTACTTAACTGAGAAGTTATTAAATAGTGTATAAACAAATACTAAAAAGTAGATCACATAAAATAGTGTTTTATGAAAACAATCTTGATGAAAACAAATAAGACTTTATAAACGGTAGCAAGTCCTTGAATGTCAATCAAAGTGCTAGTATTGTAGAATTATAAATATATCATCCGTTATTAGCTACTACTTCTCGCTCAAACAATCGATTTGAATATCTAATTACGGCCTGTAATAAATACGATTGAAATAAAAAATTTAAGAAAAGAAGTAAGATGTTTTATTTGATCATGACAATGGTAAAAATATGAGACTCGGTAAAATTTTACCATAGTTATTTACGGTTTGAACCAGTTTTGCATCACTTTTTTGCGGCCAATTAAATTATAATCTATAAAACCTATTTAAAAAAGTTTTTAATTTTCACTAATTAAGGAATAATTTATATGGGTAATCTTTTAAACTAATTAAAGAATGTGAATATTATTTTTTTAAAGACTGTGCATATCTACAAATTAATCTGAATTTATATTGATCAAAATATTTTCTATTAGCAATTATTGTTTTTTATTTATATATTTATAATATTTTAAATACACTGCTTATACATATTATAATAATAATAATATAATAATAATATATAATACATATTACCACTGTTATAGTGGCGGTGAAATAGCTGAGAGTTCGAAGCCGTTATGAATTGTATGATCAGCTCGATAATATGTACTTTTATGTACGATTTTTATAACTGACACTAAACACCTAAAATCATATAGACAAGTATAAATTGAAGACAACTTCTTTGTTCAATTGTTCAACACAATCAAGAATTTTTCTATTTATAATAATGCAAAATTGTTGTTTGGAAAAGCCATTCGTAAGAAATTTCATCTGAGTTTAATAGTATAGTTTCAGTAGGGAAACTCTCCATTATTTTATTAAAATTCTAAACTTCGGATACATAATAAATAACAGCAAAAGCATCACATTTTCATACAAATATTCAACGTAAGGATGACTAATTTTTTTGAATAAATATTGCTGAAACAACTGACATAAAAAAAAAAAACAAAAAATTACCTGATCACGTAGGAACCAATGGCAATAAACTTGCTCACAATCTCTCAACGTGTGAAACATTTATTTAATTTCCACAGTGTTATTGAAAAATAAGTCGGTCGATCAACGACTAAGCCTCTTATAGACAAATGTATTGGAGTCGAAAGAAGTTGCTATTGGCGTGACACTTCGGGTTACCATGGTCTACGGAGTCAGCTCAACAAGATATGTATATCTGAGGGGAAGGAAAGTCGACTCTGCTTAGAAGTAGATAACATCGCTAGTAAAATTCTTTACGCTTATTGCCATCTGTCAACAAAAAATCAACAAGTGATATTTGGACTTTCATTCGAAAAGCTGAAAGTTTTATGTTAGGGTAAAGGTCGATTTGTATAACTAAATATCTACTATGACAACAGTATTCTGCTCCAATTGCAGTCAATACGCAATTAATTTCTTTTCAATTTTAATGAATACCCTCTCAAAGAATTTATTTATTCAAAAGAAAAAAAACATATTTAGACACGATTAATATAATTCACTATTAAGATTGGAAATGAAAGCTAACAGTAAGAAATACAAATTTATTGTTTTTATAGTACCCCGAAGTACGGGGAATACAATTCCTACGGGGAATAAGTCTTTCCGAAGAGCGGATATTTTAGTTCGTATACAACATATTAATATATTAGGTTTTCGGACACACCATAACGATGGTCGGTTTGACTGTGCATAAATCATTTCACCCTTCATAATAAAATAAGGATTTATAGTATAAAACAACTCAAAAACAGTAAAAACATCATTCTATATATCTAAAACTAAATTATTGCAATCGGCGGCATACCGAATTGAAACGAGTACGATTCTCCGAATTCTATAAATGTTTTCATTGCTACTCTGCTATCCAACAGGAACGTACATAGACTTCAAATAAACTAAAAGAATAACATATATAAAAATATCAATAGTCTATAAGTCGATATTTTCAGAATCTATGCTTACATCAAAATAGATGGAGGCACATTATAAAGGAGCCAAAAGATCAAACTACTGTCAAAAGGAATAAAAAAATGTTTTCTTATCAATTGAGAAACATTCAATCACTACGTTTTCTTGCTGTAGGTCATTTTTTTCTGCAGACGAGATTTAGTTTTTTCCAATACATAATATAAACAGACTTCTATTAATTATTATTGTTAGCGGATGTGGCACTGCGACTGTCGGGTCTATTGGCCCCCTTCTGGATGTAGAGTAGGTCTCTAAGTCTTGTAGCGTTAATAAAAAGTAGTATAGAGCCTACTTTACAGAGTTTTATTGCCTTTTCCGTAAGAATATACATTCCCAGGAGCCTATTCCGTATGTGCATTAGCCCAGCGCATTCTTTATAGAATCTATAGTTTGCATACGTATATATACCGAGTCTCGTAAGGTGGTATTTTAGTTTACAGTGCCCTGTTAGGATTCCTGTGATGATATAAAGTTTTTCTTTTGATAGGTTCATAAAATCATGATATCTCTTATAGTTATAGGTACCAATAAGTGATTTGGATTGTGTTAATCCTAGTATATTATCAGAGTAAACCTTTTTATTCTGGTTTTCCTTTATTTTTATGAGTGAAAGTAGCATACTTTGTCCTAGTCCACTTCTATTTAGTCTTGTGAAAAATTATTTCTAACGTGGTGACACAAATGTCGGCGAGAATATAAAGAATACATGTTTTATAAAGCATACATACTTAAATTTGTCTCCAATTCCTCAACACCATAAGATAAATAAATTTAGCATTATACATTTGTTGTAGATAAACTGATATCTTAATTTTCCAGCTAACTGAATGGAATTTTAAGTGACAAAAGAATTTAAAAAAAACCCACCTAATATATTAAGTAATTTAGTTGCAAATAAAACGTGTAATGGATTTATAGAATCTGTCTGTGAGATGGCATTCGACAAAGTTTCGACAATGCTAACTTTCATCCAAGGTTTATATAAACACACTTTAATTAACTTAATTTATACTCCGCCGATTGAACTAATAATAAATTACATCGAAGTATATATATGCATATTATATTTTTCCATATGTAATATCATTCCATATATCAATTTTACTGATTAATTACTCCTTACTCGCTTAGAAGTAGGATGAGCTTAATCGTGTGGAATAATTATCTTATATGCAATCCGATGTCTTCAAATACGATTTTAGTTGTGTATTGTTTTGATATATGCCACATTCTCTAATTTTTATACAATTACTTTTAACTGATTTTTATATTCTAACTTTATATATTCATTTAAAATAAATACAGAAAATTCGAGTCTTATACTACATTTGACTATTGTAATTATTTTTAAATTTCAAGGCGTTACATAAAAGGGCGTTTCTTGTATTTCGTCTTGAGGACGCACTATTATGTCCTGTGCAAACTTGTTCGCTTCCGCTCTTCATCACATACAAATATACGTATATGGGTGTACGATTATATTCGTAATAACACGTTAAAAGACTAAAAAATAAAATGTGCTGTGCTACTGTTTACGTGCTGAATAAAATACATTCTTTGCCGTAAAACACCCCACTAAAAAAACTAGTAGCATCTTTCGGATTTTAGCTTCAACGCAAAATTATTATTTTTATGGAATATGTACGAGTGTTCATCTCTAAGTTAAAGCATATTAAAAAGCTTTGCCTTCAGCAGTTTCACTCAGAGTTAAATTAAATTCCAAGTGCCGTGCTTATGGTGCACGGATGGATATTTAAAAACATAAGCCAGTATATTGTCAATAATCACATGCAGGTACGTATGTTTGTACGCCGGTCGGTTGTGAGTTGGGATGAATGCTTGCCCGTATGTATGTATATGAAGATATGTATAGGAATATGTGGAAAATATATGTATGAATGAATGTAGTTATGCTTGCTTTATACCTGCTACAGAAAACATGATATGAATGAGTTGCATAATTCCTGGCAAAGAGTCGTTTTTAGATGTGGCGACTTCAAGATTGATTTCTTATATTACTAAAAAATAAATAATAAAATGTAGTAACTTAAACAATTCATAATTGTAATTTTTACTTTTATTTCCTAAATATCTTTAAATTGGTATTATAATTGGTATTATTTGAAAAGACGATTTCGGCGACCTGAAAACATCGGTAGCCAACTGCTACCTAAGATGGGTACGTTCAAAAATTTAATTTTGTATCGTCAAGTTAAAACATAAATCACGCCGTGTTTAAAGAGATACAGGCAATATAATTAAGTTTGCTGAAAATGATTTATCTTGTTCATATATGTATATATAAAGAAATATACCAGTATACAGAAGTCTTTACTTTAAATATATCTAAATATAAAGGCAAACTATGCAAAAAAATTTCGTAAAGAAAAATAATTACAGGCTTGCAGTGCATACATTGTTGTTCTATTGTGCTCTTGCAGCAGTTACAACTACACTAGCTTGTTGCCTGTCTTCATATAGAGCTTGAGCTATATGGATGTAAGATACGCAAATTGTCAAAATATTGAATTAAGAAAAAATGTATTTTGAATTCATACAGTGGGATATGAGTCGTCCTTTAAACCACTGATTTAACAATTAATTAAATGCCACTATGAGTACACACGTTTTAAAGCATTCTTTAACAATTGTTTCAGAAGAAGCATGGATGCTATCACGGAATGATGCAGCAGCGAAAAGTTTTTCGTAAGATCTTTGATTTTGTACGAGTAGGCCAAGAACCATGAAAATTAAATGAAGATAAACCAGCAAAAACGCATATTCGAAACGGTAATTGGAGGAAGAAGGTGTATGGGTAGAGACCCCACCATGTCGCTAGTGAAGTGAAGGTTCTCTTTACATCGCCGTAATAAACAACAACGATATCCGTTTAGAGAATAGAATTATAGGCTCAAAGCTCTCTACTGGCAAACAAAACTTACGCTTTATAGGGCAGTCATCATAACTGTGGTTCTATATGGCGCAGAAGCAGAAACGCTATCACAGAATGATGCAGCAGCACGGGGACTTTTCGAGAGACAAATTCTTTATAAGATCTTGGGTCCTGTACAAGTAGGTTAAGAACTACGAGAATAAATGAAGATGCTCCAGTGAAAAAGATATTTGCAGCGGTAATTGTAGAAAGACGGTGTAGAGATATAGAGTTGTATGCTGATAGAGTTATATAGGTATAGAGCATGCTGAGTTAGACCAGAACCCTGTAACAGGTTGTTATGGTCATGTGAGTGAGCAATCCAAAAATACTTCATTCAGTATGCTAAAGTGGCGTTATAGATCTTCTCTCTTCATCTATGTACTGTTCTACTACGACTAATTTATTATGAGGTAATATTCGTAGCTATTTTTGGCTGCCAGATAAGTCATTTAATTAGATTAAATGATTCTTAATGTAATTATCGCTGTAGAAAAACAGTAAATATTAAGTTGAGTGAAGTTTATGCTGAATATTTTATTAAGGATGAGTCCAGTCTTTTTTCCTTTTAAACTCACAAATTCAAGTTTTAGATTATTGAGTTTGGTTCAATTTTTTCAATAGTATGAATTTGGTGATATTAATGGCGAGTTTCTAGAGAAACTAAAAAAATATTTACACTTTTTGGAAACCTTATAGTGATTATTACTGTTAAAAGTATAGCGTTTACAGCCGACAGAATAAAAAGATATATAAAATGGAATACGTAAATAGAAATACGTAAGAAAATGAAAGTTACTTTAAGTTCGTTAGTTTTGGAAAACATTATTAAGGAATTATTAGAGGCAAATAATGACAGCAGTGACAAAAGTTAATAGTTGAAAATAATTAATAGTAATAGTAAAATAATAGTAAATAGTAAAATAATAGTAAAATAATTTCGGTAGCAGAAAAAAGAAATTTCCTTACAAAGAAGACGACTTGCTTGCAATCAAAGTGTACCTTATATGAGCATCGATTAGGATTAAAGTAAACAGCCAGTCTAAAGAGTACACCCTAGATGGACGATTGTGTTTATTTGATTAATATCATAACATATTGCTGCAGCCAACTATATTTGTTTAATTTAATTAATATGCTCATAACTTTTAATATTTGTTCAGTCCAACAGCTATTGAATTCTAGTTGCGTCCCCAACCATGAATCCAATACTAAAGTGTAATTATAGAAAATCAGAAAATTTAACTCATTTAATTCATTACTTCACTTAAGATATCTGTCTTATGGTATGTTGACTTATAGGTTATTGCAGATTAGGAAACCATTGTAGAAGATTAAATCTCCCTTTCAAATATATCTCTCGAAGTTGTAAAAAGAAGGATGAGAGTGCTTTTCATGTGTTTTGTTCTTGCCTAGCATATACTCGGCGCCGACTTATTACTCTACGAGCCTCATTTTTTCCCATTAAATAATATTTTAAGCTTACCAAATATTAAAGGTGGTTTTAAGTCTCTAAGT
Organism: Teleopsis dalmanni; assembly: GCF_002237135.1. NCBI lineage: Eukaryota > Metazoa > Arthropoda > Insecta > Diptera > Diopsidae > Teleopsis > Teleopsis dalmanni. The sequence goes on along the minus strand of NC_051848.1, from coordinate 72,240,073 downwards.
TTGTCCCTTATACATATATTGACCCCATAAGTAAATCAACACTGGTTGAATCTAGAAATTTTCAGTATGTCCCCGCAACTTTTTATAGACAGTTGAGGACATCATATGTTAAAAATAAAAACTTATAGTATCTCAAACAGTAGTGAGTTGTAACAATAAAAATTTTATTTTCAATTAATTGAATTTTTTGGCTGATCTGTTTGCAGTATTCTTCAACACCTATGTTAGTTTGAGTGATCTCTTAAAATAAATATTTTTGATTTATTAGGCTGCATATTATTTTATGGACTGCTAATACAGGGTTTAAAATTTTGAAATTGTCAAATTTTTAAAGTACTGACAAGACTCATGTAACAATTCTTCGGTACTCAAAATTTACGTCTTTTTTTTTATTAATTTTTCTATTTTCTGATATCAATTTTAATAATTATTATTGCTTGCTTTTTAATGATGTTTCGACAGTTTTGAGAAGCTCAGTAAGAGAAGTTTCTCCAAGTGATTTTTGATAGGAGACGGTGAATGGACTTTGTTTAATATAAGTAATCCGTGGTAGGTGTATAATTTTCAATATTGTCCTCATCATAATCAGATTCACCACTATTATTTATACATAAGTACAGAAAATTAAGCTTCGTGACTATTATAACTTGTATCTTGTTGACTTGCTTTCTAATAATTCGAACCGCTTGTTTATTACATGTTGTAAAATTTCTTTATTAGTTACATGACCCATAATGCACACGTTCTCATCGATACCTGTGTAGCCGTTCCAGGAAATATTATTAGCACTATCGATTTTAATAAAACGAGTCTAAATTTTCCTTAAATCGGGAATAGCACACAAATCTTACACTTCCCAATCGTCTAAATTGTTTATCAATATACTTTTAATAAAACCGGCTTTGCTAAAACATAAAGAAATTGTTTTTTGTGAAACTTGTGTATTTCATGATTTACAAAAATCTTTTATTACATCTAGCAAAGTAAAGGAAACGAAATCAATTGCATCTATATTGTCGAGAAATTTCAAAACAATCGTTTTTCAATAGTGGTGTTTAAGATTTTTTTATGATGCATTCGTCCAGGGGTTGCAATACTGATGTCGTGTTAGGAGAAAGAAACGCAAGTTTCATGTTTTTTGATTTATCCCAAAGGTGTACCATACAGTTGTCAATACAAAATAATATTTTTCTTTTTTTATAAACCGAAGTTTTTATCGAGAACAAGGAGCCACTGTTCAAATATTTTTGTAGTCATCCAGGTTTTTGTATTCGCAATATAATCAGCATCAAGAGACTTAAGGTTCTTTAGGCACCATGCATATTTAGATTTTCCGATTATCAACAATTTGATTTCTTGAGCCATCCATGTTGAAAGCTACTAGTACTAACAATCTTTCATTATTGCATTTTCCTCCAAAACAGTTGTCATTTTTGAATGTTAAAGTTTTGTTAGGTAGGCATTTATAAAAAATCGTAAATTCATTGGAGTTGTAAATATCCTTTTCATTGTATTGCTCAATAATTTAGACAATGTATTATTACAGTTCCCGCCGCTAATGACCTTGTAGATAATACCGTGGTGTAGTCTAAATTTATTTAATGCTAAGAAATCTGAACGTCCGAAAGCGTCTACAAACTGCTCTCTAATAATACTACTAATTATCCATTGTAACATAGTTTCATCCACGTCATCATATTTACATATTGTAACCCGTTTACGTTTATTATTACCAAACTTTCTTTTCAAGTTGTCCTTATTTTTTTAAATCGTTGATAAGGTGCTACAAAGAATTCCAATTTTTTTTTTGTCCCTTTTTTCGACTTTAATAATTAAATTAATTTTTTCAGTGATTGTTAAACATTTCAAAATTATTTTACCCATGTTTGTGATTAAAAAGTATTTGAAAATGTAATAGCAAAACAAAAAATTCCAGTTGTGGAGATAAAGTTAAAGCGGAAAGTGGTGTAAAGCTGTGTAACGTTTAACTTTGAGAAACGGAAATATTCGAGTTAGGGGAATTCAACTTACGGGAAAAAAATACAAAAAGAATTGAAAATTCAAATTTCATACTTGAGTTATTTCGTTTGAGTTGAGTTAATTAGAGATATTTTACTGTATTTGTCTTTTACTTGCCGACACACAAATTACTCATACATTTCGAGTTTTAATTTGAAATGCAAAAATAACTATTATTCTTGCGTTAAAAACGAAAAACGCAGAAATAATTTTTATTCTTTTAGGTAAAAATAAAATTATTAGTAATTAAAATAATTTAGTTTTAAAAAGCAGAGCAAAATAAAACTCATTTTATGTATAAAGTTGTTGTGCTATCTGAATAACTATTATCTTTGAAAAATATAAAAAAAGGAAAATTTAAGTAATATTAAATGATAATGTAATGTAATATTTGTTGTACTAATATGTACATATATCAATTCCTTACTTAATAGTTACAATTCTTAAACACGTACATTATATGAAATTTAAATGTTTCCAGGACAATCTTTAGATAGCGTATTTTGAACTTTATTATGTGTTATTGTAAACCATTTTTCAGCCATAATGTGCAAACTATTACAAGAACATACAGCTAATTCTTTATCTGGACTCACTGAAATATCAGTTTCAATCACAACACATACTTAAATTACATTTCTTATAAACACACAACCCCAAACATAACACACTGGTTAAAAATCGATTTTGTAGTAAAGATCTGCAAAAATGAGTATTCAACATTTGGATCATATTTAATTATTAACTGCATTTTACTTATACTCATTTTGACTTTGTTTTTCGCATACTCAACTTCACCTGACTAATACATAAAGCGCAAATTACTTATACTCTTTCAAATGATACTCCTTAATACTTATACTCATCACAGATATGTATGATACGTATAGGGCGGCAAAAATTTGCCCGAAATTTGCAAATTTTATAAATGAAGATTTAACTAAATTTTTTGCTTATGAGATTATTTAGATAACAGTACCAGTTTGTATTTTTCCTTAGGACTAATTTCAACTATTTATCTAGTTCTACCTGATTTAAAGGAAAATTATATTAATCTGAGTTAATCATAAACGCAAAATTAAAAATAAAAAAATTTATTTTAATATGATATTTTAGAACTTTAATTAATAAATCTCATATAAATTACAACGATATATCGATATATACAGAAATGTTTGAAATTGTTACTAAAATATTTATAAAAAATTAGAGAAATAAGTTATTTTTGTTTCACTTATACACCAGTTACCAATTTCGCAATAAAATATAAAATAACCCCTAATTTAATCTCAATAACTACAAAACTATTATGTGACCAATATCACAATCATTACCTGCACTAAAATGTATTGATTTATACACTCGAGTATATGATACTCGTATACTAATTGCTTGTATACTAATTGTATACTATTCTACTTAGAAAATTATTCACAATCTTGTAAAGCTGATTTGTTAACGCCGGCCCTTATTGACTGAAATACTTATAAATCGTTTGTTTGGTGAGTATAAGTGCGTATAAGTAACGTATGAGAAAAGTACTTATATGCACTTATACATGCTTTTTATGAGTATACTTTAGTATTAAAATGTTGTCGTTTTGTGAAGCTATTCTAAGCACATTCGAAATTTATATTTTTATATAATTTTATGTATACATAGCATATATAATACATGCATAATAGTAAAAATACAATAAAAGGAAAAAAAAACCAGGAGTTTTTGTCTGGCAAGCAAAATGCTCTTATATGGCACAAACAAATCAAAGTAATATACGATTTACAGGGCAAAAGATCGTCAAAAATCTTTCGTAAGATCTTTTTAAGAGACACCGTAAACCGTTTGTAAGATTTTAGCTATTCTGGCACAAAATTCTTTAAAAAAAGTTTTATCATTTGCAATTTGTGGTAGAAATTTGTTTTGTTCTATTTCTTTTGTGATGGAAAGTAGATGTAATGTTTCATTATTATTATTATTTATACATCAAAAATTAATTGTCAAATTTATCTCATGTTATAATAAATAAATAGATGAACAGATTAATGTTAAATAAATATTATTAAATATATTTCGCAAGATTTTTGAGTGTGATGAGCTGAAAGATAGTTGCCAGAATTGTCTTGTTAGAATGTAATTATTACATATACTTATATAACTCAACGCATAGTCAGTCATCCAATATGTTGAGAAAATATATTTTTGCAACGAAACCAAATAAAAAATTTGAGTTCCTTAAACAAATTTAAATTTATAGATATGTTTACTTTACGTTTGAATATATATAAATACATATATTCAAACTAATATACATTTAATACGTATATGCATAATCTGCTTAAATTTAAACTTATTTTATAATCAAAATATATATTTTTTTAATCTTTTTTAAAATTAATTTATTATTGATCATATAAACATTTATATCAATACATTTATTATTAATTTTTATAATTCAAAATAAAGACTTAAATTTATTTAAAAGTATTATTATGTTACATATAAACTTTTTTCTGCTTAATATTTAAAAAATATATCAATTTAATTTAACAGATAAATTTTTTATAACGCTTTTAAATAATAAGCAAATAGCGAATTTTCAAATCAAATTTTGTGAAATATACACACCAAGAAAAATAGAATATCTTATTCTATAATAGAATTCTTGGTGTCCACTACTAGCGATATAACATACTGAAGTTGCAAATTACGTTTGGAACACGCCTAGAAAAACTTAGACTTGGCTACAAACCTCAATACATATCTTACTAAAATTCAAAATGTTCTGATTTTCGAATTAAAAAAGAAAATGCTATTGGTTCACCATGGTTAGCCATAGTTGACAACATTTGCCGTGAAAACAAAGTCTGAAGATAAGTCTGTATATAGAGTAAAGTCTCCAACAACGGTCTCAATAGAGTTTGACTTCTAGAGACCACTTTCAAGAAATATTTGTAGTTACGTATATAAATATTTTTAGAATATGAATTATTATGTATTTTTTTATGATATGTAGGATAAGTGGATGAAACACTCAATGCTGCGTTGTAATTATGATAGAGCCTTGCAAGCCTTGTATATATTTAGAAGCCTCGGTATCTTGAGAACTAATTAGTTATAGAATTTAGCAATGAATCAATCTCAAGTAACTTTGGGTTTGATATATCACTGAATTGCTCGAACATGATCCATGAAAATGAACATTCATAAATCAAGTATTCTGGAAAATTCAAACCCGTAACTGCTGGTAACAAACTTTAAAACATTAAAGAAACATTAATTTACTGTAGTTTTTGCAGTAGTATTGTTTCTCTGTGTATGTGGCCCCTGTTTAAATAAGTTATCGATAATCTGATACGAGAAAAGAAATAGCATGACGTTAAATACGGAATCTATTTACTTCTGATGTAGTAAGAAAAATGAGAATTTAATAATAAAGGATGAAGTGTTTATCACAAAAACTTACTAATGCTTAATACCTCACCAACTCAAGATCTTGTCATATAAGCAATAAGGCTTATATTACATATGTTATTAAAGATTAGGCGATATAATTTTTGTTGCAGTAATTTTAATTTTACACATTACCATGCATTTTTCTGACCCATTTGTTGTTTTAATTTGAGATTTTATAAACAGCATTTTTAACTGCTCCGAGTTACTGATCTTGAACTTAATCATACGTTCAATTTCTACATGACCACTAGTCCAATAATGGGTCTAATTTCAGGGGAACGTATATAATTCATTAAAAGAGTAAATAATATAAGATAATATGAAGCACTCTAATATTTTTAGTACTTTTAAATTCTGTTACTATCTATTACTATTGTAAGTTATTCGTGACTGATTTATTTTATTATAGTTATTTAATTTAATTATTATTGTAATCAAAGGCGTTTTGGATTTTAATTTAGATTATAAGCAATGGGGATTTTTACTAAACAAATTTATTTATTCTCAACTTGTCTGGCTCTTAATAATTTAAGACGTTTGCTTTTTACTTTTTCACGACCTAGAAGATGCAAAGGCGCCAGAAACGAAATTATTTTTAATGTTGGGGTTTCGCATTACAGTCGTTATACAGATGCTGGCGTGTTTTCAAATGCTAACTTGCTTCTACATAAATGATATTCAAATAACTATTTTATATTGTGGAATAACTTATCAATCTTAAAATGTAGGTTAAAATTACATTAAATAAAATATTATAAAGCATTTTAACACAGTTGCAAAAGCTATGCATTGTAAAGTCAGAGAAATAATTATTATTGCTTAGTTACATTCAAAATATAGAATGAGGAATTTTTCTACTTCATTTTCTGATTAAAGTCATATACAATATTGCAATGTTTTAATAGTGTGTTTTTAACTCGTACTGTGTAGAAAATTATTAAAAAATTTAGCGAATAATGAATCTCTTATACTTTGTTGTTTACGTTCAAATAATATTAAGGATTTGTTCATTTCTCTAAAGTCTCTATTCAACAGGAAACAATTGTTTCTTACATTAGTCAAAAATTTTCCATACGTACCGCTTATATCTGCAATATATATAGAAAAAAAAACAAATTAGCTTATTAAGACAAATGAATTTTTTAAATAATATTATATTATTAATATAATTGTCATTCATAAATATTTATTTATATTAAAAAAAACTACCAAATAAAAAGAATAAATTGAGTTGATTTAGTTTACATTTATATTTATGTTGTTTTAGATATTATCACATTTTTATCGACCCATTAGAGCTACTTGCTCAGTTTGCCATTTTTGCAAAAATTCTTTTTCGTACATGCAGAGTCTTCTTCTAGTTTTTTCAATATAACAACATTCAAATATATATGGAGTTAAGAAACTTTGGCCATGCGAGATCTGACAAATTCAGCTATTCAATATGTTAAATAATTACACCAACAATAACACTGTCAATTATTTATTGTAACACAAATTACAAATGTAATTAATTATTCCTATTAGCAGTCTAATTGCAATTTTTGATCTAACATGAATTTAATGTTTTTATTTTTGGTACATACATAATTATGAAAATAATGTACTTTTGAACAACTGCATGAATGCAAACCATTAAACAGTCAAGTAAGAGCGTAACTCCCAGTTCAGTAAATGGCGAATAAAAAGGCTTGTTTAGAATACTTTTTTCTGAAGTTAGTTGACTTGAAAAATATAGGAATAAAATTTATAGTTCTTTTACATATTGATAATGTGGTTAGACAATTCTTCTAGATCATTCATAATTCCAAATACTGCGTTAAGCGCAATCTTTATATGAATTGGACTTGCATCAAACTATGACCTATGACCGCTGCAAATTGTAATGAAAAGCCTTAATGACGAAAACAAAGTTGACGTTCATCAACTAGCAGTTAGTTTTATTAGAAACGGTTTGATATTATCTACAAGTTCGGAATATGTTTTTCTGACCATGATATCTTTTTAGAGTGAGCGTTTCAATTTAAACGGAATAAAAAAAAATCGAATGATAATTTTTTAATACAAACGGCAACATTAAATAATATTTCAAACGCAACAAATTCTTCAAGAGGTACTAATTCGAAAAATCTACTAGATTTTGTGGTGATAAAAGCAATGTTGGTTCACAAATTTAAATCACTTCAGTTATCATTTAAATTTTTTATCATATAAACGTTTTTTAGTGTTTTTGGAAAACATGCAGCTATTTTTTCATTTTATAATTTTTAAAATTTATGTCACCAATCTTTATCCTTTATATTAGACCAAAATTTATTAAACAATGTGAAACTGCTAGCACCCCGTACTCTACAAAAAAGTAAGGGTATTTGAAATCAAATATTTATTTCAAAGAATGTCAAAACACACAATAAGTTGGGATGATTTTATGCTTACAGATTGTTACACTGTTGTATGCCCGATTCTTTGATTCTATTTCTTGGTCCTATAAATTGTAAATAAGATTAAGTAGGTTTCCGATATACAAAACATCATTTTATACGAAATTAAACTTGATGCTACTGTACGAAATTTTAAAAATTTTATTATGCAAAATATTTTTTGTCAAAAAGAAATATAACGTAGACACCTATCTAATATTCCTGGTGCTTAAATGATGAAAAGCAATAGAACTTCTCTATTAGATCTTAAAATTAATTAAAATTTTATTATATAGACTCTAATTCTAATACAAAAATAAATAAAAAAAATATAAAACAATAAATACCAGTGTTGATGTTACTTTCTTGGTCTCTGTCACCTGTCACCAAGCAGGCACTCGGAGATTTTCCATTTTTATATTCTGCTTCAACAAATTGTGCAATAATGGATCTGAATCTCTCTGGAATTAAAAACAGCCTTTCTGTATTTCCTCGCTTAAAACATAAATATGCAGATTTCATTTGAAACCATTTCCTTCGTATTTGGGTTGGTGATTTGTTTACAAAACCATATTTTCTCATTTTATTAGCTATCTGCACAAACGTAAAATGAGTTGTGGCTGTGGTTCCTTGGGAGGATTGCATATCTTTGATCAATTTTAACATGCATTCTACCTCACTTGCCAACCAAAAATTACGTTTCAACTTTCCTTTTTTTAATAATTTACTTGGCATTTTATCAACAAAAACTTAACAGAAACTGTTTATTAGCCAAGTGTGGAACGGTGATATAAGTAGCAATAACGCTTGCAAGAATGATGGAAACAGAGACGATCTTACAAAGAGATTTATTCTAGAGAAATATACAATATTTTTATCACACGTATTAAATAGGTGTGAATGTTTCTTTTAGGCTTTTCAAGTACTAATGTGTAGTTATTTAATAACTATTTGTTATAACAAGTTATTATACATATATGAATACTTGTAGATTTATATAAGTGAATATTATACATAATTAAGTTGTTATAACGCATTCACATTGTCTCATTTAAGCACTTGGTCATTTATACGTGTATTCTTTTAACATAAATGCTCCAATAGAACACGTGTCGCTAAAAAATTAAAATGCAAAGTAATAACAAAATTCGCAAAAATAAGCTCACTTTTCTGATAATACTTAAGGAATATATAACGAAACTCGCATTTCAATGGTGTCAAATCTTAAAACTGATATGTTGTGAATGGTTTTTGAAAGAAAAAGGAAAATAGCTGACTGATTTATTATTTACAACTGTTGTAAGTGTTAATAAGTAAATTTAAATACTTTAAGTAATTTTTTTAATAAAATTTGTAAAAATAACTGACATTTTAGTAACTGTGAAGAAGTTATTTATTAAGGAATTTTTAATTTATGTGCTCATTAAAAAATTAAAAAATGAAATTCAAAACACAATCGTTGAAATGAAAGAAAAAATTTAGGAGACAATTGCAAGAAAAATGAAACAATGTTAAATACTGTTAATTTAACATTAACTAGTGATGTTAGGAAAATTATATAAACGAATTTATTCATAATCTCGTATTAGCTATATGTATATTTATATAAAAATCTTTTTATAAAATTTGTTTGAAATTTTTTTACTTATTATATGTGTACTGAATTAGGCAGTGATGCGAAGTTATTCTTATTGTTCTACTAGAGTATGCACGTCAAAAGAGTACACCTAATATATCTCAAAAAAAATTAAAACCCTGTGCAAGTTTTAGTAAATTGACAATAAATGGAGTAAAATAATAAATTATGTCGGCAGAGAAAATTCGAGTAGGAAAAATTAGATAAAAATTAAGTAAATTAGGTATTACCCTTGGGAAAATTTTGCAAAATGTTTCATAAATAAATAAATAAATTTGAAAACTTTTAACCAAAAATAATAAATAAATGCAATAAATAATTATTTACATAAATGCAGTGTAAAAAATCCCTAGAAAATTTCAATTTACTTCACCTCAATTTACTCGAACTCGCACACGGCCCAAATATTTAATTGATATATCAAATCAAATGCAATTAGGTAAAACAAAGATTTTATAAGATTTTTATGTTTACAATTTTGGTAATTTTCCTTGTAGGAAATTTGTTTTTAAGCGTAGCATTCGGCATTTTTCGCCTTAAATGAGCTGATTTAAGTCTGGTTGAAACAAATTGGCATCACTTTTAATATTTGTTAAATGCTTATTTTTTACATATGTTTCTTGTTATGTTGGGTACAACATGGAATATAAAAATTATAAAGACTAAAAATTAATTATTTTAAAAAATAAAAAAAACAAAATGAATATTAAAAGGCAATGGTTAGCACTTTTATCTTTGCGGAGTAAAATAGAACAGGTTGCTACTAGTCACACATTTGCTTTTCAAAAACTGTGACAATTACTTAACACGATGTGTCAGTTGATAATGTACATGTTGATGTAGTGCACTAATGTGATTCTTGATGTGATGCTTGCTTTGCGTTGCTCGAATGCTTATTTCAATTCGATGGCTTATCTATAAGTTGGTTGTGAATTTCGAAGCCAAAAGCGGACGTCTGAACTTGTATCAAGGCAACGACAAACCACTGAAGTATATTCTCTCAGATAATCATATAAAAATGAAAGTGCAACCACTAAAACGGTCATCAGTCTCCATTAAATCAAAGTTGCTAAGAATCCTCGGAGGTAAAACAAAATGAAATTTAAATATTGGAACATGGAACACTCGAATCCTATACGAATCTGGAATATTAAACAATACAATTCTCGAAATGAAAAAACATAACATATAAATATTTGGCATAAGTGAAACTTGATGGCCAAATTCGGGGTAGTTCTATTCTCAAAACATAAAAGTTTACTTTCCTAGTAACCAAAACAGAAATCTTCGCAATGGTGTAACCATGATAATAATGAAAAATATTGCACAATTTCTCATCGAACTGTGCAATATTCTTCCAAAATCCGATTGAGCAATGATGCTGAAAATAAATGCCAAACCGCTAAATATCAATATTACTTATGTACCAAGACCGAGGACAAGAAAGAACCCTATACTGAAATAGATGAACTTAAACAACACGAAATGAACATTATTCAAGGCGATTTTAATTCAAAAGTCGGTAAAGGAAAAGTTGAACGCGTTACAGGTCATTATAATCTAGGAGATAGAAATAAGAGAGAAGATCGACTCATACATTTTGCCTAGAGCATTCTGGTCAGTAATCGTTTTTACTCCTCATTCTGATTTGAGCAGTTATAACATATCCTGGGACAGATATGCCTTCCAATCGCATTCTTTTGGCAACAATTTGTATCAGACTTGCAAACTTTCACAAAAAAAAAAGCTAAATAAGACAATTTGGAAAAATTAAATAATTGATGGCATAAAAAGTGATGTTCATTGGAAAACAACATTGATCAGCGTTTACGAGGCAAGAAATCTCGAAATTATACAGGAAGAACATAAAAATACATTTAATTGTACAGAAAAAGAGACTCATGGAATGTACAAAAAAGAAGTTAGGAAAAAGAAATCAAAAGTCAAAAAATATAGCAATTGATAAATAAATGTCGTGAGTATAAAAATAACAACCAATTGAATTGAGAAATAAAAAACGAAATCAGATGAAAGATTCATACTGCTAAAGCTAAAAGAATAAACAATAACAATAAACAATGAATGCCAAGAAACGAAAAAACTACAAACTATATATGATTACTTTAACTTATATAAAAAACTTAAGAAAACTATAGGTTACTTTCTTACGTGGTTAGCCATTACAGACGTGAGTTGTCCTTGGCCGCATCGACTAGCCTCCGCTTTTTAGCCAAAGCACTTTCTTCCATTCGCACGATATCACCAATCCAGCAAACCGCTAAATTTTTATGCGCTTAACAATGTTAAATATGTGGCGGAATAACTTACACAGCTCATCGCTACATCTAATTTGATACGCGTTACAAACGCGTTAATGACCTTGGATCTTCCTAATAATTTTTTTCTTAAATGCTCCTAACTCCTTTTTATCACTGTTGTTTATTGTTCAAGTTTCTGTATCACACAGCATAACAGAACTTGTGGAGACTTGTTTATTCCGTATCTGCAGATCAATCAGCCTTTCAACAGACTTCAGTAAGAAAGACGTAAGACTAATGGGTCTGTAGGACTTTGGCTGGTCCATGGATTTATTACCAAGTTTGGGAATAAAGATCACGTTCACTGCTCTTCAGGAATGAGGGATATGACCCATAGTAAAACAAGCCCTAAAGAGTTTGATTAATGGGTCTAGAATGATATCTGTGCAATTCTGTAATAACGCAAGAAAGACTATCGCCTCCAGGTGCCTTAATTCCTTGCATTGGGAACAGTAACTTCGCTGTTTGATTGTAATATTGTTGCTCCGGTTACGGAACCAGAAAATTGAGTTTTCAATAGAAACTCAAAAGTATCTTCACGACTAGTGGTGAAGGAACCATCGTGTTTTTTTAAAAGGCCTACTTCGTTTGATTTGACCCTATTTAAAGCCACATGCAGTCTAGCTGCTTAAGACAACTTCCCGACACTATCACAATGACTACAGCAGCTAATCTGTTTGGACTGTCTGATTGATTTGTTGTTGTCAGTGAGTTCAAATTTATATTCTTCCCACCTAGCGTTTTGCCCTATTGAATAAGCTCCTTACTAGTTTGCGGTTATTAGCTAGTTGCGAATTCCACCAAGGAACCTTACCTATAATTGTGGTGCTGTCTGCAACCGTGTTTTATGAAATGAGGTTATTAATACCTCACTTAAATGGTTAACACCCATCTCTTTCTCTTCACAAATTCGTAAAGGCATGGCTAGAGAAAAGTTTGCGGAATACACTAAGTCCCTGTACCAATGCCAATTGATTTTTTTTAGCCGGTACTCGTTTTCTTGCTGTTTGGATATACCGGAAATTTCAAACCTAACATGTTGATAGTCAGAAAGGAACACTTCGTCTGACATTTGCCAATTCCATATAGATTCCTCTGGTGACTTTAATGCATAGAGTGGGATCCAACACCTTTTCTCTAATTGCATTAATAAGTGTGGCTTTGTCACCTTTATTAGCTAGAAATAATACTAAAGACATAATATATTCTAATATGTAGTCACCCTTTTTACTAATAATACTGCTCCCCCACACTATATGGTAAGCGATTGCATCACAGCTCAAGATTAGCTGCGGCTAATCATCACTTGCAGAAGCTAATCAGCTGTTGAACTTCTGTTGGTGGAACGGTTTCTACTTCACCTGGAAAGTAGGCAAAGACCATGACCACGGCTGTGACCCATCCTATTGTTAGGACTTCAACTAGAGCCGCTGCTAGGTCTCTTGAAATAACATCAGTTAACGGAAGATATTTTACATCTCCACTGATTAGGATAGCTGCACGCGGCACTGTTATCGATCGGGTATCGACCAACTTACCTGATTTTGAGTTAAGACCCCAAATGTGGCTACCGAACACTCACGCCTCTTGATTAAGTCCTAGAGCGATGTTTGTCTCGTCGAGAACTTTTGTCCTTCGCACCCTTCTATTGCTTCGGTAAAATTTTTCCGATTACGGGTGGTTTAGTGGTTACGGTCCTTGGTTCACCTGCTACTGTGCTCGTGAAGGGTATTGTGGACTAGATTCCTGATGTGCGAGTCTGAACAGCACACCCACTAGCATTGCTTATAGCCTTGCTAGTGGAACGGCCTGTGTCTATTTCCTCTTCCTCAGGAATAGTCACTGTTGGGCAACTATTTATATGGGATGTTGCCTGAGTCGAAGATGACTGAGTGGTTTTGTCATCCTGAAGCACCTTTGGAGCATCTTTCACGAGGTGAGAGAGAGGGGGGGTGGTTCCCTTTAGCATCAATTTGAAGTGTCCTAACCGGTATGCAATCCTACCTTTTAGTTCCGATAAGGTCCTCATGGATTCGTGATCAATGACGAAAACTAGGTGTAGCATCTGATCATGCGTCAGTCTGCGTATCACCTTCCACCGCTTGGTGCAGAATTTGTTGTGGGTACCAATGGTTTTTGGCGAGTCCGCATTTGTGCCCTTTTTTACCAATTATACAAAAAAATATATACTAAACTCTTTACCTGTTGGGTAACAATACACTTTCAGTGACATAAAATAAATAATTACCATAAATAATGACAGTTTTGTATCATTGGCAACCCTGTTGCACAAACGCAAATTAATACAATAAAAAATGCCAGTCTTGATCAAACTCTCATTAAGAAATGACGTGTGTGTTTTCTTCTTCTCTTTTTCGTTTTTTAGTTGTTATTTTACCAAGAAAAACTCTTCTCGGTACATTACCAATTTAGTTAATTTACGTGAAGTGTTATAAATAGTTTAAAAAAATTTTAGTTCATTTATTTGTGATACCAGAAAAATAAAATAATGCAATGATGCCAAACCATATCAAAAATAATTTGGCTTTGGTAGATCAGAAACATCTCGCCGGCCGCACATATATTAGCGGCGTGCTGTGTCGTGCTTTGACAGCCCTGAATAGCTCATGCTTTACTATAATTCATACAATATGTAATGTTATACTTAAAAAGGTATTATTATTAATAGTTATTATTTTTATCGCATATGTTTTTACGTGCATAACAAATCAAGTATTTCATTTTATAACGAAATGCTAAAGAGTAAAATATAATAATAGGCTTTCGGCAACTCCGAAGTGTGTCAAAATACAATAAGTCGCTTATGTGTAAACAAGACAACAATCATGCGATAAGCGGTCTATTGTGGACGTTCATAGGAAATTTCAACGAATACTCCAGTCATTTGTCAGAAGTTTATAAACAATAAATCAAACAAAATTTCACAAATTTAAAAATTGTGAAAATCAAATATATTTAAAATATGCAAAATTGTAGAAAATAAATATTTTAAAAATATATTATTATATAGAAATACGTGTAAAAAATTTTATTGAAGAGCTCTTTGAAATTCTTAACTTACTAGTTTCTTACAAGTTAATACTTATTGAGGCATAAATATTCTTAACTGTTATTAAGTTCATTGTAAAACAAAATTTCAAAATTTTCTATATTCTTCGCATTGCTTTTAATTCAATATTCATTTCAAATTTTAATTTTATATAAATTAAATATTTTTATGCAAAATGTTGTTTGCTTGCATTGTGTGCACATATGTAATATTTGCTCTTTGACAGATTGCAACAATGAAGCCAATATCTCGCTTAACGACTTTAGTAAGAAACTTATTGTTTTTTATTGTATATAGGTGTATGAAATCTAATATGTGTAATGGTTTTTTTCTTACTTAATTTGTGTATTTTTTTTTAGAAACAATGAATAAGGGAACCTGTGGAATATTGAAAATGTTAACAAAAGAGGGATAACAGTATTTTTTTGATATGAGCTTACTCAATATAATATTTGAATAATAATTTTTTTCATATATTTTTATGCAGAGTTCACGCTTATATGAATGTCTATATGCGACATATCTTTTACAAAATTTTAGAACATGTAAATATGCAACATAAATAAAATACGGCTATTATCAAAATTTTTTGTCAAATCATGACAATAATAATAATAATATATTATTGTACTATATATACACCTTATATATAGTAGTAATATTTTATTATATGATACAAAATATTTTAATCACATATATCAATATATTGATTTGTGAAAATATTTATTCATATCGGGTATTTTCGGTTTTTTTAAAATTTTTAAGGGAATTATTTTGAAACGATCTGGCAACAATAACTTATGTAAAAGTGTGTTGTTCCTAATTCTTGTAACGAAACAGATTAAGTACGAATTGAACGTGTCGAGTTCATGCGAATTAATTGTGTGCAGTCCAGTTAAGCTTCGTAAAATATATTTTAAACACAGTTAAATATTGTGCACAGCGCTTAATAGTTTTGTTTACTCAAAGTTTCGATAATTTGGTAAATATTTTTGGTATGAAATTGTTTGCAATTTTAGTATTAACTGCAACAAAATATTGTTAACGCTAAATTTCACAAAATTTTTTTTGACTCATTTATGATTTTGCGCATATTTGACTAGATAAATTTACATATTATAAATAGTTTTTTTTTTGTTTTGTTTTTGTTATTTTGGTTAATAAAAGACAGTGAACTGTGTTTACAACAACAACAACAAAATTATTATTGACAACCTTAATATATATATATAAGTACGTGTAATATTGCATTCCATTCACGCATTCGTCGCACTTAAAGTTGTGCCAAATAAAATTGAAAATGTTTACAATAAGCAACGAACTTTTTTTAAACTGAAATAAGCATTTACAGATAGAATACGCCGAAAGTAAAGTGAATATTTTGTTGTTGTCCTAAATGTCTGTCCGTCTGTACGGATGGTATGTACGCGAACTTGGCGTTAAGGACTTGGAAACTTACGAACTATTATAATACTTGATATATAAAACTGAAATTTAAATGATTCTTAATAATGTATTTTTTTAGTTGGTACTAAGTTGTGACGTGCAAAATGTATGATAAAAAAAAGTACTCACATCAGTCAATTGAAAAGTGTCATTTCAAAGCAAATCTAATCAAGATTGGCGAAAATGTGGTTAGTAAATAATTGTATATGAATATTGTATTGATCCAATCTATAAAGTAAATATAAATTGTTTATATACAGTTGTGGATACAAAAAGCAGATAATATATATATTTATATTATATATAAAACACTACACGGATTATGTTATCAAAAGATATATGCCTGCAGCGTACTCTTCTATGTGTTGAATATAATTATTAATATATAATATTACAATAAACTTTTTTGTTTACACTTCTAAGTACTTCAAAATTTAACTTAAATGATATGACTCATAAAATTTTTCAGACTTAAGTGGTTAAAAGGTTCTATGACAAATATTTCTCGCTATCCCATAGTTGCTTAGATGAAGTTCAAAAAGAGATATGATATTAATGGTAATTCCAAAAATTGACGCTTAAACAGTAGTCCAGCATCTTGTAGTTAGACATCTAAACGCTTGGATAACTATATGTATCCACTTACCATGTAGCATTATTTTGCTTAATGTAAGAGAAGAAAAAGTTAATAAGAAACTTATTTAGCAATTCAATTTTATCTAAAAGACAAAAACAGTTTATTTGTTGGCAAGTGCCATATCCTTAACTTTTCTTTCTATTTCTTTAGTTAATATTTTGTATAGCAAATTATTTTCAATCATAATGCAGTCATATCATAACAAATATATAAATGAAATCTAATAAGTTTTCTTATAGACCCGAACCTAATTTCGTAAAACTTTGCTTTCAACAATTATTACCATATGAACCTGATGATATTCTTTTTTTAAGTTTAGATGACATATTGTTCAATTGACACTGATCCTATTTGATACTCTTAATGCTGTTCCTTTTAATAATTAAGTATTAAGTTATGTATCATGCACTTATCATTAAATGCAAGATTTCAATAGAACTCATATTTTTACGAAAGCATCCATTGCCATCTAAATTCGCTTATGAGTCACAAAATGCAATCGAAGCTCTAAAAACAATGAGTAATTTTTTATATTCAAATGCAGTACAATAATATGTTACGTAGCCAGCTAGTCAATAAAAATCTTAACAAAATAGAAATCAGATCAACTGTTTACATTCACTGCTTTTTGCCTGTTTTATAAACATACTATACTATACATGTATATGAATTTCTCGAAATGGATTTTTCATGCTCTATTTAAATAATTCTATCTCCTATGCACTACAAATCTGAATAGGTGATAAACACAGTTGGTTTAAACATAAAACGATTATATTATATCTGATTATATATATAGAACTAAACAGTTTGTGAAAATAGAATTAGATAGGATTTTATTAATATTAAATTACTGATAATCCAGTAAAATATTAGTTTCATTAAAATTTGTTTAAATAATAAATTACGTAAACATAATAGTGGTTTAATTAAGGGAGGTATATTTTTCCTTTATATTTGAAAGGTTGTTCTTCATTGACTCGTCTAATTTTTGAAACACAGCTGAATATATTCTTATCTATAGGTTTATTATTCGATTCTTTAGACAGCAAATAAATAGTTTGTTATGGAAACTTTGTATATCTTAAATATTTCTAGACGCAAATTAGAAAATTGGTATTTCAAAATTTTTTAATTCTATTTTAATATTTAATCTTTATTAAATCTTGTTGTTCTAATTATTGTAATATTAAAAAGTACTTGCTGCTTTTAAGTGTTGTTTTCTTTTTTAGTTAAAATTTATTAAAATTATTAGTAAATATTACTGTAGTGTTCTATTTTATTATATACTTAAAACAATATTTGATGTGCTACTCACTTTCATTGTCTAATATTTACATATGCTTCTTATTATTAATTTCATGGTAATATATTGATACATGTAGTTGATATTAAAAATTATTTTTAATTGTAAATAGAATTTAAATAGTGGAAAAATGAGCGCCTTAAATCATAGTACTGAAGATGTTGCCGAATGTCCATTATGCATGGAGCCTTTGGAGGTTGATGACCTCAATTTTTACCCATGCACATGTGGGTATCAGGTAAAATAAATTTCTTCATACATTTTTTAACATAGCTTTAAATATTATATTCTTTTATAGATATGTAGATTTTGCTGGCACCGAATTCGTACTGACGAAAATGAATTATGCCCAGCATGTAGAAAGGCATATCCCGAAAATCCGGCTGACTTCACTCCCCTCACTCAGGAGGAGGTTAATATTAACTTATATGTATTTTATATATTGCTTTATTGCTATTTTAACTTGTAGATGATAGCCTTTAAGTCGCAAAAGCGGCAACGTGATCAACAAAGACGTCAAAAAATTACTGAGAACCGAAAACATTTAGCTAATGTTAGAGTCGTTCAAAAGAATTTAGTTTTTGTTGTTGGTTTGCCACCAAGACTAGCGGATGCGGATGTAAGTAATTATATATATATATATATATATAAACTGAACATATGGAAATATATAACTTTTTTTTGAAATATTTTAGATCCTAAAAAAGCATGAATACTTTGGGAAATATGGTAAAATCCATAAAGTCGTGATAAATCCTAGTACTACATATGCAGGCGTGCAGGTAAGCTAAACCTTAAAAATTATAAGTTTAAAAGTCATGAACGAAAGCTTTTGTATGGATTTATATTGAAAATCAATTTTGTCAAAAATATTTTCTCTGTATATTCTTTATATAAATGTTACCAATTGGTAAAAAGAAGTTATATAATAATAAAACTAAATTGCAAATAACAGAAATGAAAAGCAATATGTATTATATAAAATTGTGTTATATGAATGTCATCATATTGAAATGAATGATGTGTATTTTATGGAAATTAAAATCCCAAGAATAGCTTTGTTTATATTTATATCAAATGCAATTTTATTGGTCTTTCTAAGAAAATAACTGCTTATCGTAGATATTTACTTTACTGCATTGCGATAAATATTGGATCGAATTTCAAAGTTAATGATAAAACAGATGTCGCAGACATTTGAATTCATTTGCAATTAACTTGAAAGAAAATGTATCTATAAATGTATAACATATGTTATAAATAACATATTAATAACATGTGACCATATCTTGCTTTTTAAGGAATTTTTTAATATATAACTTAATAAGTAGAATTCATCTGAAATACAAATGCAATAAATGTAATGTTTTAGTCAGAGATCTTTCAGTACATTTACATACATTAGGATTTTTGTGTTTATAATTAAGCTTAAAGTAACACCCAAATAACTTAAGTGCATATGTGTTTTAAGTTGATTTTTTTAATACTTAATTTTTATTAAATTGAATCAAATTTCAAATTTTGCTTTTGCTGCGATTTTCAGTTTTAATTTTCAAGTGTTTCTTTTTGGGTGTAAATTATATTAGCTTCCACTCTATATATATATATAAAGATGGATTGATTTTTGTGATAGGTAAATTGTCTGCTTTCAACACCTATTAATTTGAGAAATTCAATATACTAAATTTCACTTTTTGATCTTCTCATATTACAAAACAATAAAAATTTATGAATTGAAGGATGTTCTGATCGAAAAGTTATACAACTTTATATTAAAATAGATGGTGAAGTATTTGGGAGTACAGATAATGCTTGAATAAAATTAACACACATTAAAATAGGTTCACTTTTAAAAAGTTGTAAATTGCGATATCACGCAATAATCGTATCAATTAATTGTAAAACTTTTCATTTGTGTCAAACTACTTCAGTAACGGAAAAGTTATAGCTGTTATTCCTGCTAAAACTAAGACTAGCTTAATGGTATAGTGAAACTGCTTAATATGAATTTTCCAAAATTTGTTGGGAAACCAAGAAACAACAAAACTGTGTCGATATGGAAAGAAAGTCATATCACTATAACGCGTCAACTCACTGACAAAAAAACTTTATTGCGTTATTACAGATTAAAGAAATTTTTCCAATTCCAAAAAAAACAAAAATCTAGAAAGGTCTTCTGTGTGTGTGTGTGCAATAATAAGAGAGAATTATTGTAGTGAATATTGAAGTTGTAAACCTTTTGTATAAGGGCTGTTTGCAAAAGTGGATCTACTGGCTTCAGAAATGTTTAGAAATTAATGAAAATTATGTTAAAATAATTAAAAATGATGAAGTTATTTGGTTAATTTCATAACTTAATTTTTTTGTAGTCAACTAAGGAAACTTTTGTTAACCCCTCGCATGGCGTAAGAAATTTATTTGTAAGAATTTTTTTATATATTTTTATATAGAAATGCATTTTTAGAAATAAAAAATATATTTAAATATAAAATATCTTATTAAAAAAATATTTTTTTAACTTTTATAGGGTCCATCTGCGTCGGCTTACGTGACGTATGTTCATAATAGTGATGCTTTAAGAGCAATACAGAGTGTTAATAATATTATGATTGATGGACGGTTAATAAAAACCAGTTTAGGTACGACAAAGTATTGCAGTCATTTTATGAAAAATCAGCAATGTCCCAAGAGCGATTGTATGTATTTACATGAGCTAGGTGATTCGGAAGCAAGTTTTACAAAAGAGGTAAGGACGGACATTTTTAACATTAGTATTTTTAACATTAACGTTTTTATTTGCAATACACAGTTTTATATTTTAAACATTCTTGTATAATTTGAATGCAAAATAATATATATGTAAATTTTTATAATATCATTTTTTAAACACTATAAATTATTTGGTAAATAAGTGATGTATATTTTTTGTTTTTATTATAAATACTTTTAATAACACGCAGTCTACGACCGTTTGTACAAACAAAGTTAAACTAAAGAATATAATATTTTTTGCATTAAATGTCAATACAAGATATTAGGTTTAAGTGAAAAGCGAAACATTTTTTTATGATTCGCCAATATTTTTCTGTCTAAAAATATTTCATCAATGATAAATCTTTAAAAAAATTTTTGAATTATGTTCTAAATGAACTTGTATTTTGCGTTAGATTAAATTCTTTTCTATCTTCGGTATGCGAGATGCATATTTGCAATGTTCACTATTTGTTTTTGTTTTTAAAACCTACAATAACCACCAAACAGTTTTTATGTCTATAATTTATTATATTGTGGTTATATACAATTTTACTAAGATTTTTTTTTCGAAATAAGTGGTTTCAGTTAAATTACAATCGTTTATATACTGAAAGAAAGAGTCCATAAAAAACACATACTTATATAAAGAGTGCTACAAAATCATCTGTTTTGTTGGCAACAAATAGTTAGGAACGTTATTTTTCGATAAATATATTATTATTATTTAAAATGGAGTAGTGCACTGCGGCCTAAAAGACATATTGTTGTGCCCCTAAGTCGGATTAGAGTATTTCTCCAAATCCGATTTCTTTAATGGAAGACAGTAAATATATAAAACATGTTAAAAAAATGCAGTTACCTCTTATGTACTTCAGTTTGGTTTAGTCAATTTACTTCAACTAACACATATCGTAATATACATATTACATACCGTATAAATGTATTTCAATTTGTTTTTTTTATAAATATATATTTTAGTTTTATTTGAAATATACTATTTTCTGAATTGAACCACATTAAAGCAACTATGTAAAATATATTAATGATTTTAGGAAATGCATCAAGGAAAACATCAGGAATATGAGAAACGTTTACATGATACATTAATTGCAACATCTGGATTCAACGGTACTAGTGTCAATCAAACACATTCAAATAATTCGTCGGTTAATGTAGTAAATAGCACATCCCAAACAAATAATTTCTTTAAAAATGGTGATACTAAGACAATAAATAACACCAGCCCTACGTCTGGAATGTTAATAGCATCATCTTCAGCAGCGGCAACATCGTCTCTTTCCTCTGGGACCACGAATAGCGCATCGGGAATGGTTGTAAATATTACTGGTGGAATTCAACAAAAGGAGGCATGGCCTAGTCTGTCAATTTCCCCAGTAAATAAGGACCTTGGCAGTAGTGGGCCTGCTATCAATAATTGTAAAACTAAAAAAGATAAAACAAAATTCGAAAAATCCAAAAATGAAAAGTTTAAAACAAAAAATAGTAAAAATAATCCAAATTCAAACAAACAAAACAATGGTATAACAAATGAAACAAATACAAATGTGCCTAATGAGTCGAAAGAAAAGAACACAACGCCTGAATTAGATATAGCAACCACAAACTATGAAAACTCTGGGGAATTAAATAAAGTTCAAACGGAAAAAATTAAAGAAAAAGGTCACTGTGAGAAGTCAAATTCTTCAAATCGCATCGGAAAAGATAGTAATATAACGCAACAAAAGAGCAAGCACGTCGTTAGTGCTGACAGTGAAATAAAGTTAATAGAGAATGAGAAAAAAATTATTGACAATAAATGTGATAAAAACTTAGCAATTAGCAAACGAAACAAAGAGAATGTCTCTGTTAGCGATGAACAGCGATCTTCGAGTTCAAGCAGTAACATGAGTAGTGAATCTAGTAATAATAGCGATATTGCATCCACACAAATAGGTGTTTCTAGTAGAAAGAGTTCCCCAGCAAATATTCTAGATTCTAATTGCTTCGGTATAAGCAAAGAATTGTTGAATGAGAGCGAATCTAACACAGTGCAGAAAAGTATAGACATCAAGAATCCCACATTAAAAGCTTCAAATATAAATAAAACTTATGAAAACCAGTTGCCTATAGAAAATCAAATCAATGAGGGTGATACTGGACTCATTCAACATACAAATACGGATGGAATTGGTTCAAAATCACCCTCATTTTTATCAGCAGATAAAGAACAGTTATGTAAAAAAACTGTTGCTGAAACTACAGGTAAAATTTATAACTTAAATATTCAGTTTAATTTATATTCCTTTTCGTTATTTTTTTAATATACTTTTCACGCATATAGTATTGTATAACAAGTTTATATTTAGTTTGTCAAAATGATCATAACATAGTAAATATATATATATATATATATATATATATATATATAATATATATATTCTTGATATCTGTATATAAATGTTCTTGATCTGTTACTTAGCGAAGTTTTTAAATATGTGTTGGTCTGTTAATATATAAACTAGTTTTTAAATATATCAACTAAATTTTAATATTTTTTTAGTTCAAAAATGTTCTCAACATAATTCTTACCAAAGTAATTAAATCAAATATTGAAAATGTCCTCATTAGAAGTCTCTAGGTTCGAAACCCATTTTATGTGAAGTTTGATAAAAATAAACGTCATTATTTAAACCCTTTCACTATACTCATGCCTGCTCTGTAAAATATCATTTTTGTTGTAAATTTATGGTTATGTAATAGAGTAATAAATATTAACTTCGAGCAGTAACTAGACGAAAACCCAAATTTTCCATTATTTATATTTATTGACAATGACTGGGCTTACACAGTTTTAGTAGTTACAATTATTTTTCTATATATGCTACGGTGATTTACAGACAACTGAAATCACGCAATAACGTACTGAAGGCTGGACTTATACAAGGCAATATGACGTCCTATTGTGGCTTTTGCAGCTCCAGTATATGACCCAGCAAACTGCAAGACGCAATAGAATAGCATTCAATCCTTTCTGAACACGTCTTTGCATGTTGTGACCGGTTATAATCGCTTGTTGATGACCATCTACATTCAAAATCGTGAATGCTTCTTGTAAAAGAACATAATCAAGTGTTCAAAGTTGTCAGTAGGCCTACAATATATATTCTTTATTGGCATAAAACATATTTGTCTTTGTATTCCATTATCAAATCCATTTGTTAACATATAAACTAGTCTCCTAGTTTTTCAGTGAACCTTTCCGCAAGGTGTTTGAAAATCCAGTCAGAAAGTGTGTACAAAATGATAACATTGGTTTACGGTTTACAATAACTATCATTTACACAACACAACTGCCGAAAATGAGTTTATGTTTATAAATCAGTTAGCAAATCAGTTTAATGTCATAAATAAAACCTATTTAATATACTATAATGATAGATTATTAAAAATTTTTACGAAATTGAATTGTTGCATAGCACCTGAAGTTTACATCAAAAATAAAACGATTAAACAAAGTTTAGTAAGTAAAAAAAAAAATTTTAAATTTCATAGTAGATATCTGTGAGGTTTACGTTTAGTATTAAAGAAAAATATCTGTGACATTGAAAATTAAATACTTAAATTTTATTTAACATTAGACATTGTCTCAAGTAAAAAGTTGTGCAAAATAGTTTAGATTCGTAAATATAGCTGAATTACGTAGTATTTAAATATTTAAAAAAAAATTATGTATATTTTTGAGTAATTTAATTAATGTCTTTAATTCAATATTTATTTTTTAAGCTTCACTTTCAAAACTTGATATGTTTGATGACACAAACAGCTTCTTCTCTTCACCCGGACCATCGTTTCAACAATCTTTGCTTCTTCGAAACAAAGTTACCAATGATATTAGACAACATAATCATGGAACGTCGCAACTACCTGATTTATTAAACGGTAAGAATTTGTATAAATTTAATATTTTAAATTCGTATTTAATTTTTTGAAAAGTTAAAAAATAATCATAAGTTTTTTGTTTTGTAAACGGCAAATAATGCCGCCGATGTCACAAGCTTTCGAGCGCCTGTCATCGCAGATATGAGGAAGATGTTACCATCTTCATGCGGAATTAAATTCTTTCTCGTTTAAGAGCATAACCAGTTGCTATCAAAGCAATTTCCTCACAGATGGACATTGAAACACCAACACCATTAGGCAGTATCTCTTTCGAGTTTTCATATTCCTTTCATATTCATTTTAGGTGCATAACAGGCCACTTCTGACATATTAAAGAAAAAAAACACGATTTTAGCGAGAAGTAAGAATTATTTTAACCCAATATAGGCCAGGTTATATGGTATATCAATGGTACATCCTAAATAGCTACTTGTCACGAATTAAATAAGTTATTCCTCATGAGTCGCTAAAATGCTATTTTATCTATCTAGCAATATTTCTTTCATCTGTTCAATTGTCCTACGGCACTCAGTAATCTGTTCCGAAATAGCCTGTGAATTAATCCTATAGACTCATTCTTCTAATACCCCTCTCTTCACCTATATCTTCCTTATTATCCTATTTTCATCTTTAATACTCATTCCTCTACGACGGATTACAACATGCTCGTAGTGCACGTTGCAAGAGATTGTATGTAAAGAAATGATTAATATAGATTTTAGAAGCTTAGCGGACACATTTAACCTTTTTTTATGTTGAGATTTACCCATATATTTCTTATGACTTGAGTACGAATTAACTTTTGTAAGCAAGCAATATCATCTGATGTTATCTGTAAATGCTGTTAGTGTCATAAAAACAGTTTTTTTAACTAAGAAAATTTATTTATAACTTATGTAACTTATATAACTTATTTATGTTATATACATTTACTACTAAGTATCTAAATAAGTATTTAATGCACACTTTTATTTTCTTTTCTCGTATTATGCGGTTCCACATTTAACATCATGTTTGCTGACCTAATAAACTTCAGGAATCGATGGATTTTCTAACAAGCCAATAAATTCCAGTGGTAAATTATTAAAAACTTTTAGATTAATTATTTTTAAGCTTGTTTTCATAATGGCTACATAAAATTTTGATTGTTAAATACTACGTAGAAAGGTATCAAATGTAATTTTATAAAACTTTAAGGCCCTCTTTAGGATCTACTAATTAGTTTTTTTTTTTTTTTTTTTTTTTCAGCTACAAAATTGACTATAAACGTAGTCAAGACGGTTTTATTTTTTAGGATTTTAACTTTTATTTAGTACGTTGTATTTTTTATATCTCTAAACGTATTTCGGCAAATTCGCTATTGCCCTCATCAGGAGAATTTCTAAGATTAAAGACATCTAGCAATTTACAAACTATTTATATTTTTTACATGTGTTATTATTTAAGTTTAATTAGTAGGGTTTTTGTAGTTAAGAAATTTGTTAATTTTTATTTCATTCGCCAAATTCTTATATTTAACCCTATTAAATTTGAAAAGCAGACTTACGTATTAGACCATTGAGCTACTTTTAAGGTGATCATATTTGACAAAATTCGAAACAGCTGTTTGAGTCAGTCCAAAAAATTCCCTTAATTAAAAAGTAATACTTTTAGATAAAATTTCTTCTCTAGGAAGTACCCTTTTCTATTCGTTAAAGATACTTTATAATGGCCATACATTTTTTTAATTCAAATTATTTTATATAAATATTTTGCTATTTATTTTTTTTTAAATAATATGTTAATAATTAATTATTTCTACAAAAAAAATCCATTCTTAAAAAACCTTCAGGCTAATAACAATATTTATATTACAACCAAATATATTTATTTTATTATATATTTACTATATTATGTATTTACCATATTATATATTTATTATATTCTGTTTATTATATTATATATTTATTATATTATATAATTAATATAATTATTATATTATATATTTTATATATTTATGTTATATTTTTAATATATTTATTAGATTATATTTTTAATATATTTATTATACTATATTTGTAATATATTTATTATTTTTATTATATTATATATTTAATATTTTTATTATATTATATTTTTAATATATTTATTATATATTTAATATTTCTATTATATTATATATTTAATAATTCTATTATATTATATATTTAATATTTCTATTATATTATATTTTTATTATATCATATATATAATATTTTTATTATATTAAATTTTTAATATATTTATCATATTAGTATCAGAAATACCGGATGTGTCTACAGTAATATTTCATAAATTTTTATTTAATAATGATATTCGAAATCTAAGTAATATGATTTATATTAATTGAGCATAGAATAATTTTGAACAATTTGAACCATAATTTAGGTGACATCTTTATTTTAACAACTGCAGATCTATGGATTGTTATTTTATTGTCTAGATAAGGTAGCACACAAAACTGAAAAAAGATTTTTCTATGAACTTACCAGGTGGGTTAATTCATTCTTTGACATGAAAAAAAACTAAATATTAAATGCAGTTTGTGTTTTATTTTTACATTTAAAATAATTTACTTGTTAGTTTGTATTCCAATTGAGGTATGCAGCAAAGCCATTTGATTACAGCCAATGGAAACAAGTTATTTAAAAATCACATATTTAAGTTTTTTGTTTTTGTACAAAGCATCATTTTTAACATTTTTTTTAAAATATTTTAAATAAAGAGTGGGAAGAAGCTTTTAAAAATATCATGGCAAGAAATGGAAAAATTGATGACCAATTACAACATCAACTTCAACAACGGGAACATTTTCCACAAGCTCAGTATCAACAAGATGATGAACTCTTCCGCATGCATGAGTTTCATAAGAAAAATATGTTCAATAATGGCGTTCGTGGACCAAATAATGGTTTGTATTTTTATTGGTTTAACCACAAAAATTAATGTAATAAATTATTTATTATGATAATAAAAACTAATAATCAATATGTTTTATAATATGAATTATATTTAAACTGTAAATATGAAAATTCGGATATTGCAAAACTTATTGTTATTATTTATATGCATGAATGCTTGAAATCTATCAATGAAAAATAATTATTATTGTTAAGTGTTATTGTTAAGTGTTGTTTATTAAATTTAAAAAGTATTATGCTTGAGAAATATCTGCTTTATGTTTGAGCGTCAAAATTATCACTTGACTTACGCCATATAATGTAATTAATATAATCTGACTTGTATTAATTGAATATCGTTTGTATTAATTAAAATAAATGTATTTTTGTGTAATTTTTATAAAAGAATCATATATTTATATAAGTGAAATTTTATTTATCTATAAATAATAATATAGGGGAACCTCTAACCTAATTTATTACTGTCAATTAATGAATTAATATTATCAAAATTTTGTTTTATATTAGAATTTACTAACTCCAGTAATTTTACTGGCAATATCGACCCTGGTCGAACTACACAACCAAAATATCTTCCATCACAAAGTGCACTTTCTCAATCGGACCATCCGTCAGAGCAATCGAGTAATGCTCTGTTTGGCAATACAAATATGTCGAAATTTTTCGACTTTCATAAAAATCAACAACAGATACACCAGGTAAAAAAAGTTAATCTAATAACGAATTTGAATTTTAAACAAATTTTCTTTTTAGCAATTTGGCATTAACGCAAATGGATTGGGAACACTGAATGAACAGTTGCGTATTGCATCATTAATTGAAAATAATCGGATTAATTCACAATTTTTAGATCAGACACCAAATAGTAAGAGAGTGCATTCAATATAAAAAAGATTTTTTTTAAATAAAAGTTTAATTTTTATAGGCCTTATGTTGCATCAACAACAACAATTACAAAAGCAGCGATTAAACAGCAAATATGATGCCTTGGTAATTTATATACTAAACAAATTCACGCTCTTGGTAAACTAATATATTATTGTAATTTAATAGCAATCACAACAAAGTTCAGGCCAAAGTCAACAAACTCCGCAAAATTGTTTATCAATCCAATTTCCACCGAATAATTCGGTTGACGATGATTTAGGTAAGTATACATATATAACATATGTATATAAACTCTTCAGCGTAGCAATCAACAAATTATGCGATGCAATTCAGCATCATTTCGACTATTTTTTTAATACAAATATCCCATAATTGGTTTTATTTAACATCAAAGACTCGATATTTTAAGGGTTTACAAAAGAACACAATATTGAAAATTTTGTGAAAAAAACAAAAACAACTTTTTTCCATAACGGAAACGGAAACCATTTTGTATATTTAAACTTTATAAGTCAAAAAATCGGTTTTAGATTTTTTGGAAAGTAATTTCTATTTTCTTTTTTTAATAATCATTTTCCAGCATATAAACATATTAAATTCCATTTTGATTCAATACTTTTTGCATATTTCTGGTAGTAGTATAATATGATTCCATGCTCATAAAAACTTCTGATATTTACTGTCAAAAAACTGGTCCAAGTCATTTCTTATGTGTATGTATTCGAATTAGAAAAACTAATAATCCAAACGTTACAAAACTGGAAAGTATAGTGATTGTGGCTATACTGCAACAACCACCACTAGTATTATCTAAATTGTACTCTATACATTATTGTTCCATTGATTACAGTACCAAGCACTTAATAGAAAGCAGTCTTTTTGATAAAAATCAGTTTTCGATGTGCCATCTTAATCTATTAATATCCTTAGTTTATTATTGTTGTAGGCAAATATTTCTGTTATTGTTGTTGTAATATTTTTATTCCTATAGGTTTCGATCCATTTATTGAAACCCAGAAAGGACTAGCCGAGTTAATGGAGAATGAATTACAACAAAACACTTGTGCTGTTGGCAGAAGCACTACACCATCAGTGACTTCAAAGATGGCACATCAGCAACAAATTAGTCAACAATATTTCGACAATATGCAACGGGCCCGTATGCCTCCACCTGGGTTTAATCATATGAACGCATTTGGATTTGGAATGACTCGCCCTCAAAATGCAAATAAAATGTCACCATATATGCCTGGCGGTCTAACAACTCCATCAAATAATCAACCACCACAGAATCAGCAACAATTACAGGTAGGAAATTCGTGGAATCCACGCATGGCATCGTATCCACAGCAGTCATTAAATGATCATCGCGTTCACCAGATTTCTCAGAATCAGAACCACAACAATGGTAATCTTAACAAAGGTGCTTTTTACTATTCCTGTTTTGAATATTCTTTATATCATTTTTCTGATTTGCAGTACCTTACAGCAACAACGACTGGACTGCTATGGATCCAGCAATTCTTTCATTCCGTCAATTTTCATCGTATCCACAACAACAACAGCAGCAAGCTTCGCATCATCAGCATCAAGATGTTTATATGCAGCAGCTAACTAATCAACAACATAATCACCAAAGTATATTAATTCTTTTGAGAAATGTTATAGTTTATTTAATATTTATTATTTTTAGATTTTGGTAATCAACCACAACTCCTTGGTGGAATGAATATGCCTAATCCACTGCTTAATCCATCGTCATCCCAAACTCAAGTTAATGCCAATGTTCAAGGGATGTTGGAGTATCTCAAAAATCGTCAATTTATGTAATCACAACTAAAGTTCTTATTATAACATCAAAATTAAACTCAAGTATATTATGAGTAAAATATATGTACATACAGATAGAAATAAATAAATGAACTAAACAAATTAAAAGATATCTCCAAATTTACAATAATATGCTATATTTTTTATAGCTCTTAAATACAAATAGCTAAATACACGCCTGCACATAAAACAAGCCAAAGAAATTATAAAATTCTCTTGGCAACTTTAAGCATGTACTTTAATATAACTTATACAAATTTATATATAAAAGTGATAGTAATTTTATTTACTAACTGACTGAATAAAATATGCAATATATTAATTATAACCATTTAAACAAGGTTAATAAATATACATATAATTCAACTTACCACAATAACATGCAGTGTTTCTTAATACAAATTGAATTGTAAGCAGAATTTGAATATCGTGCTCAACATCAATTTATACATACATTTTATTGAACAATACAATAATTTATAAGACACGAAAAGTATTTTTATATGTCGGAGAAGAGCATATATAAAACTGTTATATATTCTACTTTTAAAAAAATCAAATAACGCAACTAGTGATGGGAAGATATTAATACTTAATTCTATTATTTCCATGGATATAAAGCTGTATGATCAGTTTGATAACATCAAAGGTAGGCAAGTAGATCATTCTATGTAATATACAGTATCGACGTCTAGTGATATACGATCAATGTTTAACCCTGTCATCAGAAAAGTCTAGTTTGTATTTGAAAGAAAATTAATTCCTTTTATTGGTTTGTGCATTGTAGCCAAATAGAAAAATAGCAAATTATAACTTTTATAAACACTGACCGCATATTTCCTGACTTAATGACGGGCTCAAGGCCGTCGGCAATATATTATTTTAGATTAGGTCGGCGATAACAAGGCCGGATATGGTTCACTCCACACATTGTGCGCGCATAAAGTTCGTGCAATATTAATACACGTGGATCCGTTATGAGGTGGTACATTTATTGTCAGTTTACTAACCATTTTAAATAATTATTGCCTACCTGATATTTTAATGATCAAAAATATTATTTAAATCAGCTTATACCGATAATTACTAACAATGCCTAGTAATAATTAGGTACACTAATCTTTTAACATACGCTCACATTAAGGCAATCTAATCTTTTAGCATCTGTCTATATTAGTTCTTGTATGATAGTCTGATCTCTTACAATACCCACTCACGCTAACATTTTGGAAATGATGAGAAAAACTTCCAGAATGGTTTTTTGATAAATCAGAAATCCACAGAATGGTTTTGGATTAGAAAGAAACCGACTGTCAAAGCCTTTTGTCGTTATTGAAGAGAAGATCACGAATGAACTTTAAGAGACCAAGTAACTGCTAGCTACTTGCTTTCTATAGGATTTCAATCAACTGTAAGACCAGCCCTCTACTTAAAGACTGTTTGAGGCTATACTAAGATGTCTAATTGATTATAAACTCAATCAACATGTCTTGTATGAACATAATAGCCTAATGTAAGCAACCTAAATGTAAAAATAATCCAGTGTGTACTGTAACATATTTTTACTTAACTTGTGAAGCTAGACCATATCAGATATATACTAACTTCAAACAAATAATTGCTATGCTAGATAGTAGTTTTCAAAAAAGTTGCACAATCTAAATCTTGCGATTGAAAGATAAATAACCGAAATTAATGTCTGATGTAATGAACTCAACAGTTTTACTACTAAACTAGACAAAAGGTGTTGTTATAACATGAGAATACAGTTCCACTTATTTCTGAAGAATGGCTTGAATATCTAACTTCATTTGATTTCGAAAGTATGGGCATTCAATAGTGATTAAAGTTTTAATACAAGGCATAAAGCAAAGCAATGTTGCATATAAGTTTCAATCATCAGAGCCCTATATTCTGCATATTCAAAACTTAAGCTCAGGATATAGGAGAACACCGTTCTATGCGGATATTGATACAATTCAAGATAAAATATTGAAAATTGAAAATATGTTCGCAGTTGCAAACATAGATTTTAAGTTTATTAATAATGAATAATTATTTATTAATATAAACAATCGGCGCGGAATTACACTTCTCGGTATGGTCAACATAATTTTAGGACATATATTTGCCAAAAGTTTTTGCGTAACTAATAAGCTGACTTCAGACCGAATAAATACTGCATTGATCACGTCAACAATAGAATAGTCATTAGAGTGGCGTATACCCTTTTATATATGCTTTGTTAATTTTGAAAAAGCCTTCGACAGATTCTTCATTACGCGATATGTTACACACTGAGATGTAGAGGATTTCCTGAAAAAAATAATAATTTAGTACGCCGTTTGTATGTCAACGCGAGCTGCAGATTGTTGATTGAAAAAAATCTCAGTAGAAGAATCCCGAGTTGGAGTTGCAGTAAGACATGGTTGCGTACTTTTCCCGCAGTTATTCAATCTCGTCCTTGATAAATAAGAAAGCAACAGGTGATGGTAGAGGCATAACGTGGGGACTAAAATAACGACTAGGAGACTTTGATTATGTCAATGACATTTGTCTTCTAGCCCAGTCTTATGAGGATAATTTAGAAACACTCCGCAAGCTTTCGGGCACACCTAAACTTGTACGGCTTAAAATGAAATGTGGAAAAATAAAAACACTTCGCATAAATGTGACCAATCAACAACCTTTTACTATCGTTGGTAATAGGTTAGAGGATTTTAATAATTTCTGCCACCTTCGCAGTATTATTACCAGCAGTAAAGAAAATATTGCGGTCTTCGCTAATCGCATCCAAAAAACAAGCGTAAGAGCGATTGATGCCAGTACGTAAGTCTCAAAGAGAACGAGAACGGTTGGTTCATACATGGTAAAATCGGTAAAACCTCTTTCTCCTGGTATCTTAAGTTGGAAACCGCTGAGAAAATGCAATGTGTTGAATGATGGAATAAAGAGTTTATATTTGTAGGTTCCTACACACCAAAATAAAAACACCGCAAATATCATTGCAGTATTGACACAGTTTTTGCTATTGACATCACAAGGCCTAAATTTATTATCCTGATCGTTATATATGTATATTCATATATACAATTTACTTTATTTAAATATTAAATTGCTTTTATTTTTTCTAAATAATACAAAATAATTATAAACAATAAGTTGTCTTATTTAGAAATTATTTACATACATTTAACATTTTCTTAACAACATGTAATATATCCAATTCTTTAAATGTATCAAGTTTCGGAATTTGTTGTGATTGCTGCAGGTACAATATGTTGCCTGTTAGGCGGCACTAAAACCTGTAGTAAGGTATCCTTTTTTTCAGCTAGTTTAAAAGACTCTGGTATGGCG
Organism: Teleopsis dalmanni; assembly: GCF_002237135.1. NCBI lineage: Eukaryota > Metazoa > Arthropoda > Insecta > Diptera > Diopsidae > Teleopsis > Teleopsis dalmanni. The sequence goes on along the minus strand of NC_051848.1, from coordinate 72,206,061 downwards.
ACTTTATCTATTTGTGTAGTATCGTCAGTAGAAGATAGTTTTGATTCTTTAGAAATGAACCACTCTTTTTTATTAAATAGTAATAACAACATCAATGCAGGCAGGTGGACGAGCGAAAATCGAAATAACTTACGCGAAGTACCACTGTCAGACTTTTGGTAAAATTTGTACGCTATAAAAAAATACAATAAAATAAATATTTATAAATTAGTAAACTAATTAATATAATTAATAATAATTTTATATAACTATTAAAATCTGTTATACTGTTAATAGAATATAAAAAAGCGTAATACGTAGATCAGAACAATTGTTAAGTTTATATCGTCCCAATAGAAAAAAAACCACAAGAGACGGAACACAAATAAATTTGGTTTAAAAATTATATTTGCTACGCTATATGACAAAAAATATAATTTTTAGCACACCGAGTGTATGTATGAAAGGTTACATTTCAACACATTGTCATGTTCTGCTTTAATCATGACAAAGATATTGCAGTATAAAGGATTGATAATTCTTACCAGTAGTTGACATCAAAAACTAATCCCGCATTAATATAATGTTAATGTATTCATGATACTACGATGTTGACTGATGTAAGCGTCATTTTAGACAACCCAAAAAGCAGGCATATACTTATATTGCTATTTATCTTTTAATTCATTCATGCTCCTGCTCTTATGGTTATTATTAGAATTACGAGAATAACAACAACTACATTGTATTATATAGTAATCTTAAGCAGTTTAACTCACCTAAATAAATAAAATATATATTAAGAGGTAATGTCTCCAAGGCAAACCAATTGTTTGTTAAGTCGCAAAGTGGCGCAACCATAGATAAGCCAGCAATTACAAATGTGTATCTTAAAGCTGTTCGTCTGCATAAACCCGGATGTGAAACAGCCATCATACGATATCCTGCCCGTTTATAGTCTGGACGAAGATTCCAAGACAACGCGTTGAAATGTGGGAATTGCCATGCATACAGAAGACCTGCTAAAATCCAAGCACCACTATCTAAAGTTCCAGTACATGCGGCCCAACCCATTAAGGGAGGAATAGCACCAACTACTGAGCCTACCCATGTATTCAAAATACTTGTCCGTTTCATTGGTGTATATATGGATGTATACAATATAAAATTACTTAACCCTAACGCGGCAGTGAGCCCGTTTACACCAAAATAGAGCATACTAAGGCCCATTGATGCGCAGGTGATGGCAAAGCCTACTGCATGCAAACGAGTTACTTTTCCAGTGACAAGAACGCGATGTTTTGTTCTTGCCATTTGGGCATCAAAAGGTACTTCGTGATACTGATTTATTGAATTTGCCCCTGCCGATAAAAGTCCTGTACCTAATGTGCATAATAAAAATGATGTTATATCAAATGGCATAGGTGCCATAGCGTAACCCCCCACTGCGGTCAATACAACAAGCGCTAAAATCAATAATGTTATTTTTATATTGTGAATCAAATACAAAATCTTACATGTTAATCGAAACTTTGATAAACCTTTATAATGACTAATTAAGCTCCTAAGATCATTATTTGGCGTTTGTACACAAATTGTGTCTTCTTCAGTAGATTTTTTACTTTGCGATGTTTCTGTTAGTGGCAATCGTACCTCCTTTATAGCAGTAGGTGCATTATTGGTTAATGGATCATATTTATGTTGAGAGTCCGACAATGTGGACATGCGAAGAAATTGCGAAAGCGGCCCTCGACTGATATTCTATACAAATAATTTATATCACAAGCAAGTTATTTAATACATATTAAACTTACTTTAAACAAAATATTCTTACAGCTACGAATCACCGCAACTTCGTGCGGTAATATTTTAAGTCCAGTTAAACGAATCATATTTATTTAGAACAAGTAAATTAATTCCTTATTATCATGCTGGTCTAGTTAAGATATTTGATTTTATGTGCCACACAATTTAAGAAGTTTATTATTTTCGCACATCACATCATTGTTTTGTAATAAGTGAACAAAATGGAACGAAAACATAACAACATTCTGTACACGAGAGTGAAAAAAGCACCGGTCCCAAGAACAGGAATAAATAATTTGAGAACGAAACAGGTTTTCTTATTATATTTACATTTACACCAATAAATTGCGTGACGACAAAATCCTCCCAGATTTTGTCAATTCAGTACAATATACCTTAGCATACAATATATACAAATTAGATAATATGGCGTTTTCAAAGCCATTTGAAAGTGTTTACATTCGTTGTATTTCATTTGTTCTCATTTCAAACAGCTGATTTTTCAACTTGCGTGTTGATTTGATTTTTGGCCTGTGCCAAAAAAATGTTGCATGAAAATCAAATATACTTTCAAAGCTTAAAATATACACGGAAACATATTTTTAACTTCAATTAATTACCTTTTAGGAAGTAGAAGTTCCAAAAAGAGGTGCATCATTTTCAAAGAAATGCAGTCACCAAACATTTGTTTACCTTTTTTTGTAAATATGTCAAAAACAGCTTTCTCAAACTGTCAAAATGCCATGCAAAGCTTTTATTTACGGTATGTTCAACGAATTCCTTTGTATTTGGAACATATTTAGAACGCATCCGAACGTCGTTGGATTGCATTCATATAGAATGTATTGAAATGGAATGTATTCGCGCTTCAAATTTTATATGCAAGAGCCATTCGCTTCTCATTTTCGATTTTTGACCAAAATAAGCCATTTTTAGCCAGTGTAAATGCCGTATAAGTAATAAATAGCAATTTAGTACCTTTTCACTAACCTTTTTTCTTTAAATGCAAAAGAATACTAATAAATGCAACAAATTGAATTTCTTTGAAATATTCTTGTACTAGTTACTTCAATATTCAAAACATAAAATATTCATAAAAATGCTACAACAAAATTGCCTGAGGTACAATTTTTAAAACAATAATTGAATGTTGTATAAATATACAATGTATGGGCTTATAAATATTCAATACCAATCACACGGATAGTTATCCTATTTTAACATAACTTTCACCATTAATAACAAGCGAAATTACCGTCTGTATTAACACGCAGTACAAATACTAGGAAATAGCTTAAATCCCTCTTGCCAAAATTAGTATAAAAGGAAATGCATGGTAAGACAGAAATCAATATATCAAAGAGAGAGTCAATCGTAAGAAGCTTTAATTACAGAATCATTCATTCAGAGTTATTTTACTTTTTTTTGTTTTTATTTAAATGACCAATTAGTCTACCCATAAATAATTATAAAAAAAGAATATATATAATTATTTAGAAGTATAAAGGCAATTTTTTAAATGCTTTTGTTAAAGCTAATAATTTAATAATAATATAATTTTTAATAAACTCAATTTTTTTAAATTTAACATAACATTTTTCAATTGAAAACTGGTGTCCTCACGAATAAAAAGTTATTGCAGCGACTTTGGACAAAGGTTAAAGATACGCCAGCAAAATTATAACGAACCGAAAAATCCGTGGCGTTACACACGTCTGTAGTGATTGAAGCTGCAAATGGGTGACAGCAGTGAAGAGAGTTGTCTCCTTTCTCCGGCCGGTGGTCATCGATCAGCTCTTAACAGGTCACACTCTTGCGATTTGTATGGAATCTAAAAAATCAATAAAAAAAGTAGCAAGAACACATACTGCATTTCAATGGGGCCTTAACATGAAGATGATGGTTGGAATATATCAGGCAGTAGTACGTTCTATCATGACATATGGTTGCCCAGTCTGATGGCAAAAGGATCAGAATGTTTCATGTCTTTTAATGACTGACGCTGTGAGGACTGGTCCAACTGTAGCACTTGAAGCTCTACTTGAGCTGAGTTGAGGCCGTTTGATTTGGTACCCAGATGGATCAAAAATGGTTGGCATTAGTGCTGGTGTATCTGGACCCAACACTAAAATTTGGATGGCAATGGGCACATGTCCGATGGTCATCCAAGCTAAAATTCACGCAATCAATTTATGCGTACGAATTAACATCATTAAAAAGTCGTCTGGCTCGAAAATTGTTATTTACTTTAACAGCCAGATAGCTCTTAATGCTCTGACTTTTCAGACATGCAAGTCGAAACAGTGTTATGAGTTCCTACAGGTACTTTCAGCTCTGAACAAAGTGAGTCTTTATTGGGTTCCGTATCAGAAGGGAGTTTTGAGAAATGATAAACTAGCCAGAACTGCATCAAAAACTGGTTTTGCAGGCCCGCAACCTTTTTGTGGGTTGAACGGAACCAGTACAAATCAAATCATATAAGAATCATATGTGACTGGTGTATTGGAAAGATTAACAGGATTTAGACAAAACAAAGCACTGATCAACCTGTACTCCTACAAAAACATTCTTGAAATCTCAAAAGGCGATTTAAGGTTGCTACGGGTATTATTAAGGGTCATTATAATTTAAAATATCACCTACATAAACTTCAATTATCTGCTAATTCGGAATGCAGATTATACTTTGAAGATGAGGAAACAGCTATGCATATTCTTTGTAACTGTCCAACTTTGAAGACGCACAGAAGAAACTTGTTAGTCAAGACTCAAGGAAAAGATCCATCCATGAAATTGGTCCTACTGATGTTCATTCAGCCAAGAAGCGCGGAAGAAGCGTATGTCAAACGCTTTTAAGTAAACTTGATGTATATGACTTTACCAAAACACCCATTAAAAATATTACAAGGCAGTAGATATGCTAGCATAGCCAAAATCTTGCGAATAGCTAACCTTCCGCAATCGTGGACGAAGACAATTCTCTCGAAAAAAGAAACAGTGATGAACTTACCACGTGTACCGGGGACAACATACCGAGTGTTCATATGATGACGGTCTTCCTCTAGAGGACCAAAGGTGTCGGAACGGAGAAGCTGCTGAAACCACTCTCCATGCAGAATGAGGGTCTGCATATTGAACTGTGGAGAGTATTCAGCAGCAAATATTTGAAGAATGGCAAACTCCTAACGATCGGGATTGACAACTGGTCACAGGAGGTCATTAAAACTCCTGTAGATTCCTCTACAGGTTCAGCTTCGTGCCGGTCCACGTGCATAAGGGATGGACATTGATGCTTTAAATCTCTTTCTACTGAACCAAACGTCTGCAGACAACTCGAACAGAATCTCTCTATCACACATTGATGATGGTCTGGCAAAAGAAGGAGGGAATAATCAAAAGATGACCACCACTAGTATAACTTTATCTATCTTTCAAAATTTCTCTCCAGGGACCTCGTTGTCAAACAAACTCCAGCCAACATCAACAAAGCACTGCGGAACGTGGTTGTAGCAACAGGCTATCTACACCCAGGGGCAATCTGTAAAAGGCAATAAACTACTGCTGGTGGACTACTGCGAGAGGACGAAAATACCACTTATATTTGGTTGCGATTCTAACGCGCAGAATGCAGTATGGAGAAATAAGAACACCGACACATGATAAATTCTAGAATTTATGAAAAGTAAGATATTGAAAATACTTAATGTAGACAATACACTAACATTTGTAACTAGCTTACGCAAAGAGGTGAGCTAGTTAGCTAGGAAATACTCGAGATTGTGAGCTAGTGGGGAACTGAAGAGTATCCAATGAACCTTCTATATCTGTTGAGAGAATATTGAGCTTCGATATTGAAGGCCCACCAATTAACAAGAGAAATATGAGGAATATAACACAAACAAATTGGGTCGCCTATGCAAAAAATCTGAATGGTAATTTTGTCCAATTAAGGCTAAGTTAAGTCATGCAGAATGAAATTCAACTAGAAAACAACCTAGAAAACCTCAATAGAGTCATATTAAATACATGTGAGGACAGCTGTTCACTTAGCTTGATTAATTCCACCAAGAAATAATAATCTAAAATATCTAAGAATCGGTATCGAACGACCAGTTAACTCGAAAAGAACAGGAAACTAGTCACAATATAGACACCATCCTACATTGTATAAGAGGTAGATTAGGGCTTCAAAACGCAAGCTTCCGAAAACATAGAAAGGACAACGGAGATGCCAAAACTCTACAAGGTGCTTTCAAAAGACAGTTGCCTCACTTCCACTAATCTTAAGCGAGAAGATGGACCGAATCACACAGAACTCCCTAGGATAATAAAGAGGGAAGAAGGAAAGACTGCTAAAAATATAGTCACAGTGCCTAGAATCAGATGGACGACCAACTCGCTCGAAAGACTGAAATTTCCAGGCACTGATGGCGTTTTTCCAGCACTACTTCAAAAATAAATTGATCAACTCCTAGGTCTGACAACTCGAGTTACTAGAAACTCCACTGTACGATCGTCGACATGCTTATAGGACAGATCGGTTGACAGAAATGACCCTGCTTCAGCTAAGTAGCATGATTCAGAATAGTATAAAAAATAAAGAAATAGCAATTTGCGCTTTCTTAGATATTGAAGGCGCCTATGATAAAGCTTCACATGAGGTCATAAACTCAACTTCTTGTACAAGAGACACCAACACCATACTCTCGTGCTGGATGAGCAATATACTCTGTACAGGGAGATTGTACAAGTCGGTACCTTGTACAGACAATGTCATTGCAAACACCTTGCAAGGGTGCCCGCAAGTGGGAGTTTTATCACCCCTAATGTGGAATATGATAGTAGACGAACTGTAGGTAAAACTGGATAGGAATGATTTCCTATCCTATGTCGTATTAATGTACAGACGTACTTTGTGCGAGAGAATCTAATTAGGCCTAACACTAACAAAATAATCAGTAAGAACAACTGTTGTTCCATTTACGAGGAAACTTCTTAAACTCATCCGCTTAAATAGTAATAAGGAAAATATGATAACATGGTACACAGACGATTCCCTCACTAGTGAGGGAGCTGGAGTTGATATATATGGATCAGGTAAAAAATACTCAGAAACATTAGGAAGAAATGTAACCATCATTCAAGCAAAGATATATGAGATAGGTAGATGTGCAAGCTTCAACCTTGAACGCAACTACTCGAGCCCTGGAACTGCAATACTAACTGACAGCCAGGCACTCATGTCTAACTTAAGAATTGTTGCGGAAATACTAATTGGTCACTTTAGATTAAATAAAGAAGTTAGGAATCCAATCCAACTCAGACTGCAGAAACTGTAGAGCAGAGAGAATAACCGCATACCATGTGGTAGGGGAATGCCCAGCACTGCTGCAAAAGCGCAAGAAATACTTAGGAGGGGTTTTTAATGGAGCATAGGGAGTAAAGGCAAGGAAAGCTTTAGACAGAATTGTGCACTCACTCTTGGGATGTGAGTTACTGCAGCGAACACACTAAGGTGGGAAATTGAAGTATTGAGCAGTACGGTAGTAACGCTGACAGTTAGAATACTGCGGAGCGTTTAAGTGAGCTTTACGCTCGAATTTAACGATAAGATTAACAGAAGGAAGCTATACTACAGTATAGCTGCAAATAAGCTGATACATACTTTATCAGCATGTCGCTGCTGGTCTTGAAGAACTCCGCAGGCAGTCAAGCTGTATCGAATGATCGCAGTTTATCGACGACAAGTTTTTTCTGTGTACGGGAACGCAAGTTTTTCGGGGGTAATATTCCGCATCCGTAATTTGCCTGCGACAATGTAGTGGTCACTTGAAAAAAATGTACAGTAAAAAGTCATATTCGTCACATCGTCGTTAATATCGAGGCAGGAGAATCTGGTGATACATACTGCTATGTGCTGCTATGAAATGAATCAACCTCAGACCGTTGTTGAAATCGGATTTATGGAAATTTTGCTACTGTTGGTCAAAAAATTTTTTCTTTTCCGATCTTTATGTTAAAATCCTCAAAACAATTTTTGTGTCGTGGGCAGGTAAGAAATCGGCACTCACAAAATTTGTTGTGAAAATATTACTAACATTATATAAATGTAATTTATAATAAATTTTAATTTATAATTCCAGCAATAATATAATATCCAGGAAGGCTGTCCAGGAAGAATTGGCAGATTTGATGCAGTTCTACAACGCCTGATCTTGTTTGGAAGAACTTACTTGAAATTTACACTTCAATACATCAACCTCATTTTATATAAGTCTAATAGGAAATCGTAATAAAAGAAAACATTATGTTTATTAAATTTTTTTTTTGTTTTTCATTAAAGAATGAAATCAGAATTCGAATCGATTTAAAACATTCACACAAAGAGAGTTAAAAAAATTATTAAAATATAAAACTAACTTATTATTAAACAACTTGATTGTTACTGTTACAATAATAATACATTCACTACTGTCAGTGCTTACTGACTTCATCATAGGTAAACCTCATAAATTTGTATGAGACCAGTATTAGATATTATCAAAAATCATTTTTAAAATACTTCATTTTGGATTACATTTGTAGACATGCAGAAGAAGCTAAAATTAATAGAAAATCTTCTATATGGTTTTCGCGCAACAAAATATGTTATGCTCACTATTGAATTATTTGGCAAAGTATTAGAGAAGAGTTCGGATTGCGGTGCAGAAAATTGGAAATTGCACTATGCGAGTGGATTTAATTTTTTGTGTATGCAGACGAAAATTTGTTTTTTTTTTTTTTGACTGGGAGAAAAGCTTGAAAGTCTAGTCAGTGGGTGCTTACAACCGCCCTAAAAACTCCCTTCGTCCGGATGGAGTACTCTTTCTGGCACCACCGTAAAGTATTTCGGCAAGAGGCCGTATAATCATTTCTACTTAAATCGTTAATTGGCTGTCACTTTTCTTGTCACTCCATCTTACCTCGTTTACACTATATAAGTGAGCTCTTTCTGCTGCTCTTATGCGTTCAATATGCTACAATGCCGTCATTATGCTCGTAGTCGCCGTTTTTACTATTGCCCATTTTTAGGTTGAACTGCACATTTGTCTGATGAGGTTTCCCACTGTTGAAGTTTCTATTTTCTTGGTCTGGCACCTAAAGACAGGATGATGTTTGAGACGATGCGTGTTTTCTTATTGCCGATGAGTGTTTTCCTATGCTTTTCTGTTGCTTAAATTTCATATAGAACTTTAATGGTTTGAATTGCATCTCTCATGTGTTGATGAATACAGCGCCTTTTTTACCATTTTCTTCAAGCATTGCAACTAATGATTTTATGTGCTCGCTTAATTTACAGGGAGTTGTTTGATTTTGTTGAACCTATTTGATCGTCATTTAGATCGTTACTTCCTGTATTCGCGATACTAATATTTTCACTTACTTCATTCGACCCCATTTCTGCTCACCAATTGCTTGGTTGGATTGGAGGTGATCGATTGATTATACTTCTCTTTCGAAATAGGCTTACTTTCTCACCAATTTCCCATTTGTGCTTTTATTTTTGTTATTGCTGTTGTTAATTTGTTATTTTCCATATTTTGTTTATCGACAGTACATCGTGTGAAGGGACGGGTGGATATAGCCAGGAACAGATATTCCCTCGAGATAATACCCCTATCCCAGTTTCCTGAGTCCGGACCTATGTTTTTCTAATTTTAGAATCCGGACAGATCAGCGCTCGCCCGGAGCAATGCAGTCTTTTACTCCTGCATCCTATTCACATTTTCATACCAAGGTCCAAAACAGCTGGTTTCTATTGTCTGACACAGTTTACATATCAGCAGAGTAAGCTCACATCACCCCTTTCAATTCTCTACCTAACAAGCCAAAGAAACTTTCGCAGACTCCCAGTGTGCCACGGCAAGCAACGGTAATCAAAATCGTAGTTTGTTTCCAGTAGCCATAATCAGGATCTTACTGAAGTCGATTCTGATGGATGCTTGAACCCTGAAATCATAATTATTATGCATTGCTTGTCTTTGCATGCATTCTTCTTTCATCATGCCTTACATGATGTTTTCGTTAAGCATAAAAGAACTCCAACGTTGTTGCAACTGCCTTATCTTAGTGCACTGCCGTACTACTCGATGTTGTGCAGTTATTAAGCACTCTCTGCGCAGTTGGATGTCCCTCGTTGCCATCCGGGATGGTGAATGTTTATTTAGAGCAGGCGTTTACTCGGCACAGCTCAGGAGCTTCTCAGAGTTTTGTGACCTTTCAAGCAACACCCTCCGACGTCTGGCTGGATTTTAGTCACCTCTTCCGACAGGCATGCCTTACCGCGGGAATATTCTACCCCTATCCCGCATAGGGGACGCACATTCGTGGTGCAAAAAAACACACATATTTTAGATGCTACTTTAAATTTAATAAAGCACCAAGTGATATTTTTGCACACAGCTACGTGCGCACAAATTTGTGTTGTGCGATCGATTCATAAAAATGTTAACAATCACATGTGAGAGAAAATTTTATGCTCGCACCGCACTGTGCAACATAAAATTCTCTAGGCACATGAGTGCACTTGCTTTTCTAATATTACGATTACACCCAACGTGTGTTCTCGATTTTGCGCTTGAACCCAAGGGTACACAAAAAATAATTGGATTGTACCATTTTGTTAGAAATAGTAAATATTATTTTGAGATTGTTAAAAATTACGTACATTAAATACATACATACATACATTTTTGCAGCACTTTATAAAAAATTTTTATTATTTAACAAATTCACTGAACAATATTTTACTTTGCCACTTGCGCACATCAGCCAAAGCCTAGTGGAGAAAGAAGAAGAATAAGCAAAACTGCATTGCTCAAGGGTAGCTATCTAATAATTAATTATTTATGTTTTATCAGTTGAAGTGTGCAAGTGGTGAATTAATATACAGATTAATGTTTAAATTTAATTCATAAAATAATGTATTAAATATTATAAGTAATAGGCGTTTTCGGTGGATCGAAAGTATGGCAAAAATCAGCAAGTTGCTGGCCACTACTGACTGAAATGTACGCCAAACAACAACACTAGTTTTGTAGTTTCAGTAGTTTTATAGTACGTTTTCACTACGTACTTAGTAAGCTTCATTTACTGAGTAAATTGCATTAGCTATACAAAGAGCTTTCGTGCTTTTTCATTTACTATGAAATATAGTAAACAAAATTCGACCAAAATTATATCAAATATGACGAATGCAACATAAGAAAAGTTCGAAATTTGACATATTTGACATATGAAACAAAATGTAAACATAAACATAAACAAACAATCAAAATTCAAAACAAACAACAGGTAAGAATTTTTTTTGAACATCTATTTTTTTATAAATTAAATATATAATTAATACATAAAAATATAAAAATAAGTTTATTTTTCAAATATATTTTGATATAATTATTAAATTATAAATTTCATATATTAATTAATAATAAATATTTATTTATAATTATATAATATCTAATTACATGAAAAATATGTAAGCATATGTTTTTTGTTACTTTTATTTTTAATTTATAAGTTATTAGTGTTATTATTAGCTATTAGTGAAAATAAAACTTACTGAAAATTTGAACTAAACATCCCCTTATTTCTTTTCTATTTGGATTGTGGTTATTTAGTGTTCAAAGTTGTTTTGAAGCCCTCTGTTATCTTCTCAGAACCGACATACGGATTTCATTCTTATCTAAAATAGCAACTCAGTAAAATTTTATTCTTTATTTAATAATATTTACTGCCTGTACTACCAGAAGTCTAGCACTTCCTTTGGTTTCTAGTTTTCATTGAAAATTTTTTGATTTTGAATAATTTGTAATTTTTTGTTCTTTTGTATATGCAGAAAATGCCACATTCATATTGTGATCAATATCACAAACATTATATATTAAATTATTCAGATTTTCTGCGTTTTCCATGCTGATTTATTTTCTTCTAACAATAGGCCTTTTCGGTAGCTCGCAAGTAAGGCAAAAAATGCATGCTGGCCTATGTTGGCCACGCGAATCATTGGCATCACTGTTGTAATCTGTCCAATGTTTTGTTTTCACAAACAGCAAATCTTGTTTATGTGCATAAAAATCAAGTAAAGTATATTTTTATAAAAATACTATAAAATTAAAATGAATACGGAATTAAAAGGAATATTAAGAATATTTGAAATTTAAAAATAAGACACTGAGATAAGTAAATTTTTGTAGGTACTCTCGATGCTGGAGAAAAAAGCAACAATATTTTAATGTGTTTATATTTTGTAATTTATTTATTAATAGCATAAATTAACATGTAATACGGCGTTTACATTGGCCGAAAATGGCTCATTTTGGTCAAAAATCGAAAATGAGTATCGAATGGCTCATTCTTGCATATAAAATTTCAAGCACAAAAATGAGCAATTTTCTCACATTCTGTATGAATGACGTTCGAATGCATTCCACATACGTTCCAAATGCAAAGGAATCCAGTGAACATACCCTAAATGAAAGCTCTTCATGGCATTTTGACAGTTTGAAAAAGCTGTTTTTAACATATTTACAAAAAAAGGTAAACAAATGTTTGGTGGTTGCATTTTCTTGAAAACGATGCACTGCTTTTTAGAACTTTTACTTCCCAAAAAGTAATTAATCGAAGTTAAAAATATGTTTTAAGTTTCTAATGTAAGGTTTGAAGGCATATTTAATCTTCATGCAACATTTTTTTGGCACAGGCCAAAAATCAAATCAACATGCAAGTTGAAAAATCAGCTGTTGAAATGAGAACAAATGAAATAGAACGAATGTAAACACTTTCAAATGGCTCATTCAAAATGAGCCATTTTCGGTCAATGTAAACGCCGTATAAGATTAGTTTTAAGATTGAAATATTATAATGTTCTTAAACTAAAATAAAAAATACTATACTACTACTACTACTAGAAACTTACTTGAACTTAAAATATTTTACATAAAAGCAAAATAAATAGTACAAATTTAAATATGAATTAAAGAAATTATAAACTTTAACATATATATTACATAAAATGAATATAACATATTTTTAATTAAAATAAAAATATTATATCAACTTATTTCCTATCAATAATAAATAATTTTAACTTATATATAACTTTAACTTATACTAGCCACACACTTCGGCCAGTAAAGAAAAAAGTGTTACCAACGCAATAACCGAACTATTGTGAACCTTCATTGGAAATTCCAACGAATTTTGCTTAATGTCAAAAATCGTATGTAAACGAAAATTAAAAAATTTCATAAATTTGAACATTGGGAAAAAAAGTTAAATTTCAGTGTTTTTGAAATTCCGAACATTCTTACTATTCCTTTTAATTCTGTATTCATTTTAATTTTTGATGTTTTATTAGTTATTTATTTTTACACAAAATGTGATTTGCTTATTATGTGCACATATTCAAGATTTGCTATTTACTAAAACATATTACTTGACAGATTGTAACAGTGATGCCAATAACTCGCGTAGGCAATTTAGGCCAACATGCGTTTTTTGCAATACTTGAGAGCCACCGAAAACGCCTTATAATATTTTATATAATAAATAATTATAAATAAAATATGTTTTAAATATAATTACTAACTTTTATATATATCTCATTATGTATACGCTTTGAGTTTAAATGCAATCACATCATGTGCTAGCAAATGTAGCAGAATTGTGATCGAACAAATAATACAACAGATGATCAACGCGAACTACCATTTATATCATCACTTCAGAATATACCGATCAAGAAATGTGGCTATTTTCATCAACAAATATGGAAACAAGTGGAGAAAATCATATATCTCGCCATTTGCATATTATGACCAACAACCACATCCGACGATCACTTGTTATTAAAATATTGGCATGAAGCAATAGTACCAGAACATTTAAAGGAATTGGTAGCAGTTACTTTAACTGTTTCACTAACACAAGATTCAGTGGAGCGATCATTTAGTGCTCTTTCTGCTGTACTAAGTTAAATACATATAATTTATGTGAAATAAATATTTCAACTATGTTTTTAATAAGGTTCAACGAAAATTAATAAATTAAAAAAATAATACATATATTACAGCTTTTTTTATATATATTTATTTTAATATATCTGACTGTTACATTTATTTATTTATACATTATTAATTTATAAGCGTATAACACTGACCAGTTATTCAAGTGATAGAACTGAACTTTGACGGATATTTGTTCTAACAGTCACCATTTGACCAACTACCAACAATAATTTCCAATGTCTAATTTTGTGTTATCACACATAAAACACTGAAATCGTAATCAAATTACTCTCATTTTATATAAACAATTTCTTCATATTTACACTATTTTCTTCTATAAAAAATACCCGACTGGGTATAATATTATTCATTTACAATATTTGTTACATTATAATTAAGATTACTTTGTATGAAAATTGCATTGATATTGGATCGTCTCTGAATTTAAAATTAAACCTATTTCAGCTTGTTAATAATTGCGAAAATTTATATTTGAGCCGCAATTTGAAATAATATATTGACATTTTAATCAACAAATTAATTTGATAGCATTTGGAATTATTTGCATTTTAATGGCATGTGCTTCATACTCCTCACCATCAATAGAGTAGCAAAAATTACTTTTCGGATCTTGTGGTTTAGGGAATAATTTAATTTCTCGGCTTTTAAATAACATAGATGGTTCCAAAGCGTTCCGAGTTATATTAGAAATATTTTTGATAAAATCGAAGCCTGGTGAAAAATTGCTAAAAAAGCGAGTTTCCAGTTCATGCAAATCTTTTTCTTCGTGTCTGCACACTACTGACATTTGGTTTGTATCAACTTCTCCTTCTATACATTTAATACAGTCCTCATTTTCTATAAATTCGGCAGGATTTCGTTTGCGGCTTAAGTTTTTAAAAACAAAATTTCTTAATATATTGATCTCATCATTTTGCTTCTCTGGTATTAAACAATTCCGACACCCTGGACATGGTGGTGAGTAAATAAAACTAGTTGAAAGTTTCCAATTCAAATCATTAGAGAATGCATTTAAGAAAGCAGCTGCATAGTGTCGAAATCGGCCAAAGTACCAATATTTATCTTTAATGGATTCAATATCGCGTAATACTCCCCACGAAAAATTGTGTAGCCCATATATAGGTTTTAGGTTACTGTTCGCGGAGTCATTTTCTGTATTTATAATATTAAATTTGATTACGCTTTTGTATTGAAAAGAGTCATTAACTAATGGAATAATTGCCTCTGACATTCTCTTCACATATTCCACTTCGTTGTTAGTTACCAAACTAGGGGTTACATTGAAAATAGTCTTGTTTGTTTTTCCTAGCGGTAATATAAGTATTGGACACGGATTTTGTTCACGCCGTAATAGTCCAGTTACAACTTCAGACGACGTTCCATCTCCACCAGCCACTACAATCGCGTCCGGCAATGTTTTTAATTCTTCTACATATGACTTTGCATGGCCTACATAATTTGTTTGAAATACATTCACGGAATATCCAGCCAGATGAAGAAGTGGTTCGCAATATTTTTGAAACTGAAATAAACCAAAAATAAAGAAATATAAGGATTTTTATTTATAACGAATTATATATTTATATATAATATATATTTATATTATTATCAATTATAGGTTACTTGTCAAACTCTAAAATTGGTATGTTCTTAACTGTAAGATATATTTTAAAGGCGGTAAACTATGTCTAGTGTGTTAAGATGAATTTAACACATTTTTACATTGGATTTTTAAAATTTGTATAGTTAATTTAATAAATTCCATATATCCATATAATATTATTAAAAATATACTTTATAAAAATGACTGCCATTGGTAAGTGCTTCTTTTTTTTGGAAAATTAAACGGTTTAATTAATAGAAAACATTATACAAGCTTTTTGAAGTTACATTGGAATCTTGACCTTATTTTAAGAAATTAACTTACAGCGAAATATACAACACGCTTAGTTAAACAGAAGATTAATGTCATCTTACTGTATAATTTAAAATTGTTATAAAATTAAATTTTCATATTTTGTTTCATCAAACACCGCTCAAAATGCTAAAAGTACTAAAACTATGTGGAATGAGAACCTTATGCAAATTTGTTTATTTCAACATAATTGAATATAACTATTTTCCGTTAATGTTATATTATATAATAAAATTAAGAACCTATTTTCCCAGTGGGAAGCAGGCATGTTGTTTATAAACATTTTAGTTATATTCTCATAACTTTAAATTTGTTTAATGATTTAATAGTTGCGTTCGTCTTCACAGCAATAACATGTAATTTGTCATATATTTACCATTTTAAATGCCTTTTTGTTGTTTGCTGCTGGATTTACCACAACTAATACATGCTTCGGATCTACGGTACCGCCTGTGTAGCCAGAAATTAACTGGCTCATCGTTCTCATGTGGCATCTTATACTACATAGGAAAAATATTGTAGTTATAAAAATTATTTAAATCTCAAAACTCACTCGTATTTTTCTTTTAATACTAAGCCACCATAAGAAAGACCGACTGCTCCAAAACTTAGCTTCTTCCAATGATTTCTTGCAACCGTCAAATATTTCATCTTTCTGTTTACTTCTATTCAATAACTTGTGGTATTACTTAATATCTTACCACATTTTTGACGCAACATAGGGTGATGCCAAGAACTTTAAATTAAAGTTGCATTTCCTAATTTTGTAAAAGTGTGATATACATTGGTAGCTTTGGAGAGACAAATATATATATAATTTAATTGTAGAATTTATAACACTTATTAGACATAATATACATATATAATTTAAGTCTATTAATTGTACATGTATTAAATGCAAATATTAAGACCTAAAAAAATCTATGTCACGTACAGTAGAAATTCAAAACATCCTTAAAGTATCCAAAATATAAAATTTCTTCTACACAATTATTTTTTTAAAAACTTTCATTTTGTAAACATTTAAAAATGTTCTGTTTTGACACGTGACACAATACAATAAAAATACTATAAATGTAACAAGATCAGTTTATGAATTGTATGGTAAAAGTATAAAGTATATATAAATTTATAATTACTGTGTATTATTTTTTCCCACTATTTGAATAAAATAATTTAAACTTTTCAGCTAGGTTCAAAAACTGAAAAATAAATTTCTAAAGCTTTTCGAAAATAGATAGTGAAATCATAAGTTTTTTTTCATATATATAACTACGTAAAGAATTTTTTTAAAACATACTTTGGTAGTGAATATGTGAAATTATGAATAAAACACAAAAGGTATATTCCACAAGGTACTCGTAGTAACTTTGAATAACACTGTGTACACACAAGTGCGTTCCACCAGCAAATTTTTAAATAAATAAGAGCATCTGAGAGAGCGTAACATCCCTGTCGAAATTTGAAAATGCTACTCAGACTTTACTCGTACATTTTATTTCAAGTAAAATTTGTGTTGATGTGTGAATCAGCTGTTTTGGTTTGAATTTAAATTTTCTTACTGTTTACTTGCGCGACACTGGTATTCTCACCAAATATTACAGAGAGTGTTTACACCAACATTTCTTTTTTCGAATATGAAGTAAGTTAATAATCAACTGTTATGCTCATAACATTACTTTGGGAAAGTTGTAAATAAATTGAATAGTATTGTTATACTATTGACGTTTTCGATTGGTAAATCAAGATTCAATATTGGTTTACTCTAGATATTTCAGATTTTTCAGCTAGGTGTTGCCCAATTGAACATTATTAGAGTAATATAAAATTATTTTTGGTTGTGTTAGTAGACATTTACATATACCGAATCTGTTATAATCTAGTATGCCTTGCATTAGTTTAAGCAATTGCTTAAAGAACAACAAGAGTTCTCAAAAAATTTACTGAAACAACAACGTGAGTGGATGGACTCAATGTTCCAAAAACAAGGTACTGCCGGTGTATCTGAAAGAAATAACAACATTGTTCCAGTATTTCACAAATTTTCGAAAGAACAGCAAACCTGGGAATCGTACTTAGAACAACTTAACCAACATTTTTTAGCATATTCAGTTCAGTGCAGTGAAAAACAAAAATCATTTTTCTTGTCTTGGATTGGCACAGAAAATTTTGAGCGGCTAAAAAATCTTTTCGGTAACACGAAAGTACAAGAACAATCTTTCGAAAATTTAACGAAAAAACTAACGGATCATTTCCAGTCGAAACGACATGTGGTCGCTGCACGTTACGATTTTTTCAAAAGGGAAATTAAGCCACATCAATCATACAGAGAGTGGGTAGCAGATCTCCGCGGATTGGCAAGAGAGTGTAACTTTTCGTGCCCAGCCCAGAATTGTTTGCACAATTTCGTGGATGATATGATTCGTGACCAAATTATTATACGTACACCTCACGATGCAGTGCGCACGGCTGCGTTCCAAAAGCCCCAGCCGACACTTGCTGATGTTTTGCAGATTGCAGAATTGTACGAAACAACCACTAAAACGGTGGCAACAATTAAAGAACAAACGATCGAAAACTCAATGCCTGTTAATTCAGTTGGTACATAAAAAAGCCGGGTGTTTTCAACAATAACAATAATAAAGTAAAATTCAAATCATGTTCTGGCTGTGGAAACTCTCATGCAAGAGAAAACTGTAAATTTAGAAATGCTGTATGCAATAGATGTAGCAAAATTGGACATATTGCGCCAGTGTGCATGTCAAAACAAAACAAGAACAACAAACGTAGTTCAGGTGATGAAAACAAGAAGAAGGATTATCGTCGTAAAAGTCACAACATTGGTACTGTTGAAACAATTAACAGTTTAACAGGTATTGTAAAAACTGAAAGCAATAAGAATTACATTGACTTGGAAATTTGTAATAAAATTGTGTCTTTCCAAATGGATTCTGGTGCAACAGTTTCTCTAATAAATAAGCGAACATTCAAAACTCTAAATTGCCCAAAGTTGCGAAATTGTACAAAAACCTTATTTGGTTTTGGCAAAAATGAAATTCCAGTGCTTGGTGAACTTTGCGTAGATATCAAATGTGGCGGAAAAAAAAGGGAAGTGGTAATCGTTGTCGTGGATGTCGAAAACTGTAACAATTTATTCGGTTTCGATTTATTTAAAGAATTCGGGTTTGAGATTCAGCAAATTTGTAACATTACTGAAAGTGATTCACACAGAATTAGCGAGCTGTGTAAGAAATATGGTGATATTTTTGAACCAGCTCTTGGCACAATCAAAAACTTTAAGGTCAGTATTTTTTTAAAGCCAAATGCACATCCGAAATTTTACAAAAGCCGACAAATTCCATTTTCGCAAATGTCACGTTTCAAGAAAGAAGTCGATCGATTGACAAATGCGGGTATTTGGAAACCTGTGAAGTTTTCCCAATGGGCTTCGCCTATTGTACTAGCGCCAAAAGCTGATGGTTCCATAAGAATTTGTGGAGATTTTAAACAAGCAGTCAATGCGCAAATTGACATTGAACAATATCCTTTACCCATACGCGAAAGTCTTTTCCATAAAATTAATTGCGGTCAACATTTTACAAAAATCGACCTTAAGGACGCGTATTTACAAATGGAACTCGACGATGAAGCAAAAACAATAATGGTTGTCAACACTCCACTTGGTTTATTCCAATACCAACGTTTACCGTTTGGGATTGCAAGCGCTCCAGCTATATTCCAAAGATATCTTGAGCAGTTACTTCAAGGCGTAGAAGGTTGCGGAAATTATCTCGATGACATCATCATCTCCGCACCTACATTTCAACAACACATCAGCCGCCTAGAACAAGTACTTCGTATTTTGCAACAAAATGGTATCAGGTGCAAGCAAGAAAAATGTTTCTTTCTGCGAGATAAAATCGAATATCTCGGGCGTCAAATTAGTGCAAAAGGTATATTGCCAGATGAGTCAGGACTAAAAGCAGTAAAAAACCTGCAGCCGCCTAAAGATCTAAAGCAAGCAGAAGCATTCATGGGTAAGGTAAACTATTACCATAATTTTATACCTAATTTTTCGCAATTATCCGCGCCAATCAACATGCTGCGCCGAAAAAATGTAAAATTCACATGGGGTACAGCACAACAACAAGCATTTATAGCTCTTAAAACGCATATTCTCAATGCAGCGCAATTAGCACATTATCAGGAAGATTTACCGTTGGTTCTAGCTACAGATGCCTCCTCCTATGGCATAGGAGTTGTGCTCTCGCATACGTACTTTGACGGTACAGAAAGGCCTATTGCTTTTGCATCTAAAACTCTCGACATTCATCAACGACGATATAGTCAGATAGAGAAGGAAGGGCTAGCTATCGTTTTTGGAGTCAAGCGTTTCCATCAATATTTATACGGAAGAAGATTCACCTTGGTTACTGACCACAAACCTCTTGTTAGCATTTTTAATCCAATTCATCAGTTGCCGTCGATGACGTCACATCGTTTACAGCGATGGGCTATTATACTAATGGCTTATCAGTATGATGTTCGGTATCGTAAAACTACTGAGCATGGATATGCCGATGCTTTATCTCGTTTACCTGTTGGTGAAGATAAAACTTTTGATCATGAAGAATCCTGTTTCAACATCAATGAACTTAACACACCTATCGACGCTGAAATAATTCGTCAGCATGCCAAAAATGACCCAATTCTTCGCCGAGTTTATTTTCTCGTTACAAACGGTTGGCCTGAAAAGCTAATGCCTCAAGATGCTGATCTTCGATCATTTTTCAATCATCGCTTTGCTTTAATACTAAACAACAATTTACTTTGCCTCCAGACGGAGTACAACCGGGTTGTCATTCCAGCCTCCCTTAAGCAGAAAGTGCTTAAACTTCTTCATGATGGTCATTGGGGAGTATCGAGAATGAAACAGCTAGCTCGACAACATGTCTGGTGGACTAATATTGACAAAGACATCGCACAATTAACTGAAAATTGTGATGTGTGCAAAATTGCAAATCCTGTTCACGCACGTGAATACGTAAGCTGGCCTGAAGCTGATCGACCTTGGGAGAGAGTACATATCGACTTTGCTGGTCCATTTTGTAATTCAATGTGGCTAATTTGTGTCGACGCTTTCTCGCAATTTCCGTTCGTTGTACAACTATCTACAACAACAACGGTTGACACCATATCAGCATTGTCTTCTATATTTTCTCTGGAAGGTATACCAGAAACCATCGTAAGTGACAATGGTCCGCAATTTACAGCTGAAGCATTCAAACATTTTTGCTCAAAACTTGGCATCAAACATATAACAACAGCGCCGTTTCATCCAGCCTCAAACGGGTTAGCCGAACGATTCGTCAGATCTTTTAAAACTGCTGTTAAGAAAAACATTGACGATGGATTGTCTCTCAAATTCGCTGTATCAAAATATCTTGCAACATATCGTGCAATGCCGAATGCTGAAGGTAAATCACCTGCAGAACTTCTACATGGAAGGCCTGTTCGTACCTTGTTGAGTCAACTGTTTGAATCGCCTAGGAAGCACCTTGAAGCTTCGAAACGGAAAATGAAATTCAGTCTAAAGCAACCCATCTTCGCTCGAAACTACGCAAGAGGGGAAAAATGGATAAAAGGAGTTATTGTGAAACAACTTGGTAAAATGGTTTACCGAGTGAACACATCTTTTGGTTACATCAAACGTCATGTTAATCAGCTTAAAACTAGTAGTAGCTCTGACCTCTCTTCACAACCAATTTTTGAATTCGCTCCAAATTTCATCAATGCCACACCGCCTTCATCTAGCCAATCAACATTAATGCCTAGTGAAGAACGTTCTACCGAAGTAGTTCAACTTCGAAAAAGTGGTCGTATTCGGAAGGATGTAATTCGATTTGAATCCGACGATTTCAGGAAAACAAACTTTGTCAAAAATTAAGGGCGGAGAAAGTGTTATAATCTAGTATGCTTTGCATTAGTTTAAGCAATCTTAAGTAATGAAATGTAAACAAAATTTAGTTAAATATAAACTGTCAATCTTGTCGGTTGTATTTACTTCAGAATCAAATCACAGTTTATCTGTTAAATCATATAAACAGGTGTTAATTTCAGAGAAACCTTTCTACTCTGTCAAAATATCTAGAGTGTTATAAATTAATCTATAGTGCAAATAATCGAAATTCGACATTTTTGACATAAGAAACAGAACGTAATCGAACAAAAAATCAGCAAATGAAAAGAAGATGCAAAACTTTTTTAAATACTTTTTTTTATAAATAAAAAGTATGATTGATATATAAAAACGAGTTTATATATCAAGCATATTTTTGATATCATTATATAATGTTATATATTATTTAATAAAAAATATTAATTTCAGTTAAATAATAGAAAAAAATGTACATTTATAATTGGCTTGTAATTAAAAAAATAAGATATTAATTTAAGGTTAAGACGATGGATAAATTAATCGATATGGAAGAGCGATATTATCAGTTTCTGGAAAATAATGACAATGAGCTAGTTAAAATTATGCGGTCCAAAGTAATGCTTTGACGCGAATAGCGGCAGTGATGGAAAGGTGGTACTAGCACCAAAGAGTCATAACGAGCGGAAAATCAAGTGAGTAGTCAATATATTTTATTTTTAATTTTTTATTTATTATTAACATTGTTAAAGTGTGTTTTATTTTTATAAATGAAATAAATACAGTTTTTACAAATTGTAATTTAAGTTATTAGTGTTAATATAATTTTTTGATTTATTGTCAGTATAGTTTTAGGGTATTTTGTTTTACTATATTTACTATAGTTTCTATTATTAGTTTTACTATAGTTACTATTTACTATATTTAAAGATTAACGATAAAACTTATTAGATTTAAAAAAATTTGAATGTAATATTAACTTTAATTTAATATATAATTTTTTTTTTAATTTAATAAAACTGTATTTTTTGTGTTATTTGTGCAGTGTTATTCTTTGCTTCTTAATAGTTAGCAATTTTTATTGATACATGTTGTTGTTCATAATTATTACATATTAAATTATTTGGATATTCTGCTTTTTCCATACTGAATTATTTTCTTCTAATAATACAAAATTTAATGTCATCTGCTTACAATTGAATTGTAAACAAAGTAAAGCTCTACAACTAGAACTTTTTAATACATGCCTTAAGTAACTTGTGCTAATGTAAACGACAAAAAGCTCAATGTTGCTAAGTTATTTACTTAGTAAGCAGTGGAAACGCAGTATTAAGTAACTTATATAAATTACTGCACTAGTATAAGAAAGCCAGTGGAAACTTATAAGGTCTAAGCAGATGATAACTACACTCAGTGATTTTAATCAGAATCAGAATTTCTTATTTAATGACTTAAAGTGTGCTATTATTTAATGCACGGCAAAATAGGTTAAAATTTAAGTTAATAGTAAATTGATTGAACTTATAAGTTTATCCATTTTTCATTTGTTTTTAATTTATAAATTAAAATTGATTTATAACAAATAACTACAAACTTATTAATTGTAAATATTATTTTAATTAATTAGTTTCATTATATCAATGAATATAAATAGGATTTATTTAAGAAAATATTTGAAATTAAAACACAATAATTATTAAAACGCCTTTTCAAAGAAGTCAAAAAAATTTCGCAATGTCGGTAACACTTAATAAAATATAGTATATTAAATATTATAACTTTGTGTTCAGTAAAGCTTATTTAAATTCATTAAGATAAGCTTATTACCTTCAAAATTTTGTTGTTTATTTTTGTTTCCAAGCTACTTGCACGGCTTTATTTACTGTTTTTTTCACCCAATAATTGCTACATTTAAAATAAAGAATAGATGCGATAGCGTTAACACAGTTTTGCTGAACATTTTGTGCCAAAACGCCAAACTAATATAATTTTCCACAGCTCTTAAATATTAGTACATATCGCACACTAAATTTTAACTAATTTGGTTACCAATAATTGAGTGTCGCTAAATGTTTTATTTTACAATTACAATCAATTAATATTTTATGTGTATTTTGTAGTATATTCAAATCAAAATTCGACTAGTTTAAGTCTTTAAGTATTTTGCGTTGTAAAAATAGTGTTTAGTAAAAACTAAACACATTTTTTACTATTACAATCTCATCAGTGAGAATTATTATTTATCTATTGCTGTCCAAAAGGTGATTCAGATATTCCCAGATGTAATCCGAATTCGAAAGTAAACGAACTTATTTCTACGAATACGTTCATTACCTATTAGTTGTGGCGGTTGCACATTCACCACTTAATATTGAAAATGAGATGAGTTGGCCATACAAGAAAATTTGTAGAAAGCTAAGGATATTTTTATTTAGTCAAAAAATGATTGTCATTCTACTTGCGATCCGGAAATCAAACAACGAACACGTATAATTTCATCACACGAAATTGAATTATTATTACTTGCTTAAGTAAACAAATAGACAATTAAATTAAGTAGGGTAAACCTATTACTTAAAACATATTACTAGGCTTTTTAACTACTCTTTTAATATTGCACTTGATTACAGTTAACAAAATTTAGTCTTAAAATAATTATAAATTTGGTTCTATAATACTTACTCAAAAACAAAATAATGTATCAACACATTAATTCCAATACAAAAAAAAGCATACAAACTAATTACTTTTATACCAATTACTTAATTTTTTGTAAATAACGTTTGGTAAAGTCATCAACAAAATCCGCATATTCTACTTTATAATCTTAAATTGCAAGATTATTACACAACATTTCGTCAACACCTAATTTTTTTTCAATCTAAATTTAAATTTCCTGCATCCTAATTTTAGCTGCATTTTGTACTTTCTTTGCAATTGGTAGTCCAATTGTTTTCAAACTCATTTATATGAGATAAAATTGACTTAATTATTTATATATGTAATTTATGAATTATAAATGAAATTTTATATAAAATTTCCTTATGGCAAATTGTACTTTATTTTGCACTCGTTAATGTTTATAAAATTTTCGCTACATTATATATGAAAGTATAAAATTCAATAGGAAAACATATGTATAATACAGAGTAGTTTACAAGCACTGTAAGACCCTACACTGATGTCAACATAAAAGCTTTCTTTTACGTTTTATATTTATTTTAATGATTTTAACAACTTTAAGTCTTTTTGGTTCCGGAAACAAAATTGTTTTAGCTTTATAACATTTTTTTAATTAAAAACGATTTACTTGTTTTCTATAAAAATATGAATTATGGTGTAAGTTACGTTCCCTCACTTGGAGCACACGAGTCAATGTCAGAATCACTATCACCTGTTTGCGGAGGATGTTCTAGTACATGATCAATAAGTCCAAAAGCAACAGCTTCAGTAGCAGACATAAAGTTATCACGTTCCATTTTTTTTTGTAAAACTTCGTAATCTTGGTTAGTGTGTTTTACATATATGCTGGTCAATTGTTTCTTTAACTTCATTATTTCTTCAGCTTGAATTTGTATATCAGATGCTTGGCCCTATGACAAAAAAAAACAATAAGTTTTCTAAAAATGAATTGATTTTTGCTATACCTGAGCTCCTCCAGATGGTTGATGAATCATTATACGAGAATTCGGAAGAGAATACCTCATTCCAGCAGCGCCAGCAGTTAATAATAATGAACCCATTGAACAAGCTTGCCCAACACACCATGTTGCAATTGGTGGTTTAACGTACTGCATTGTGTCGTATATGGCTAAACCGGCCGTAACCACTCCACCTGGTGAGTTTATGTACATGTGTATAGGTTTGTTTACGTTTTCTGACTGAAGAAATAATAATTGTGCTACTACAAGTGAACTCAAATCGTCGTGGATTGGTCCCATTAAACATATAATGCGCTCTTTAAGTAGACGAGAAAATATGTCATATGCACGCTCTCCACGTCCAGTTTGCTCAACAACCATAGGTATTAGGTGAATACCGCGAATAGAGCCGGTATTAGCACACCGAATAGCAACAGAACCATTGTTTATCTACATTTTAGATTATTAAGAAATATATAATTCTAATTATGAAGTTTCAAGCATTAAAAGCTATTGTTAACTCACACATAATCTAGATAAAGCTTTTATTGAACTCCGTAACATTTTAATTCTCTCTTATTCAAAATAAATAATTTGCTAAAAATTTTCTACAACGTCAAAAACATAATTGTTACTTAAGAATAGTGATACCAGACTATATAAAAAAAGTACACAATGTCAAACCAAAACGAAATTTTTGTGCTGCCACATTTATATTTTGTATAACACATAATAAGTCTGTTTGCATTTGTTTCCAGTACAGAAAAATGATATCAACATCAGTATAAACTTTAAAATGAGCGTAAGAGTGAACTATATACAAAAATTAAGGCTACTATAAAGAAAATCGTGAATGTAATGACCGAATTATGTGGAATCGCTAGCTGTTAAGCACATATTGGATTCCTGCACAATTTTAGATTCTTGTACAAAAGATTAGAAACCCTCATTTTGCAAACTTATGTTAATCAAAATTTTTAGTTAAACCTACATTTACAAATAATAATTTATTACTAATTTGCATTAAAGAATGTAATACAATTAAATTTAATTAATAATTATATAAAGAGGTTTTCGAACAACAACAAAAATTTATTTTTTAAATTATTTTAATTAACTGAATTTTAATAATTATATAAAAACATCAAATTGTTTTTTAATCGAAATTTTATTTTTTTTTTTTAGTTTTAGTATTGTATATATGACATCTTATTTAATATATAAATAAAATAATTTAAAATTTAAAATTACGGAATTATATCTCAGAAAAATAGGCTGTAGAGAAAGTACAAAAATGCATTAAAGTGAAATATATTAAAGCAAACTGTTTTATATATTTCTCTATTGCATTCGTTTTCACATTTTGAAATTGTCTTGATGGCATATTAAATATTATTATCTCTTAAAGCATATGATATATAAAAATTTTTTTTTGGGTAAACATACATAATTGCTAATCATACATAAAGCAAGTGTCAGCTGCTAGTTAAATTTTTTCGCTTCTTGTGTCAACTGTCATTGTTACAAAGTTTTTATACTATTTTTGTAAAATTTCATTAAATTTGATTATTATTATTTTTATTTCGATTCTAATAAATATATAAATTATATATATAATTTAAATAGCGTAAATTGTAGAAATTCTGAGTTATGATGATATGTGATTAATTCTTGAATTCTTGAAAATAATTTAAATTTTGTTAGATAACTTCACCAACAACAGGAGCATAAAAAGAGACCATGTGCAGCAAAACCTTGGTGTGCAAATAAAATACATAGAATATCTTTTGGATTTAAATAAAAGAAATAAAAAAATTTCAGCATATAAAATACTGACGAGACTTTCCAAATGCTACTAAATTTTGTCGAAAAAGATTTGAAAAAATAACCTGCAAGATGTTACACTTTTATTTCTTCAGAGAAACAACTATATGTGACCTGACTATATTTGACTACTAAAGAAGTGATCAAACGTTAGAGTACCCATCGCATTTATATATAATATTTTGTATATCTGAAGTTTTCAATGCGATATGGGACAACATAAAGTATTTCTATTTGAAGGTTAATAAAATATTTATTTTGAAAACATTTTTTTGAAAATTTAATTGAATTTCATCATTATTTATAATATATATTATTATTATTGTTATTATATCTTAAATTAAGGACTCAGTCATCGAAAATAAGAGATCTTATAAGAATATTCAACAAAAAACAATTAACTCATTGTTTTATTCCATAACTCAAAAGCATCTATTGTATTATTGCTTTAAGGTAAAAATAAAACGCATTATTTCGAAATAAGTGAGTTTTATTCATTATCAGTGCAAAATAAAACTGTTTTCACTATTATGTGATAAATTATTTGTTTCCAATATACTGATATATTCAAACATGTTCTCAATCATGCTTGCGTGTGCTTGCATGCTATAATGGGCCCGGATTGTTATGCAAATCCGTGATTGTTATTGAATTTTTAAAATATTTGTGATATTTCTTACGAAAGTGATAAAATTTAATATTTAGTTGCAATACAGTTATGTTTTTATTTTTAAATAGAATTACGTAGTTTTTAAATTTAAACATTATAATAGATTAATCGACTTACCTTTTATCTAATATATAAATGCATTAATAACAATGACAGATAAGAGTTAAATAGAACAAAGAAGCGTAGTTTTTGTACGCTTTTTAAAAAACTAGAGACATAAATTAATATTTACTAGTTAATATATTATCAAAATGTCTTGGGAGCACTTGAGACCAGGAAGTTCGCCTGTGGATTGGTGCGAAGGAAATTATATAATATCCACAAACATAGCAGAATTCGTTAATACGGTATATAATTATAGTTAATTTATTTTTATTTTATTGACTCTATGCACAATCATAAAACTAATTCTTATTAATAAAGTGTAGGACTGATAATCGGTAATAGACACAAAGGAAAATTGCTACGCATTTGTATATAAATATACTTAAGTAATATATACTATCTGTTTTTATCCTAAAATTGCAATAAGTTTGTATGTAATAAAAAAGTTTTTGATTATTCTTAATCATGTAACTATGATTAGCAAATAAAAAGTGATAATTACCTACTTAATCTGCCTTGACTATTTAAATCGTATCTATCGAAAAAAAAAAATTTGGAATTCTATACATTATCTTTAGTTTGTAAAGTTTTTACATACATACACACATGCCTACATTTTCTACATACTCCAATCGAAAAAGTAATTTCTTAGACTACTAGTACTTCCTTAGTGGTAATCAACTCATTGGCTGTACTGAAAAATTTTTATTGTTAAACTAAGAATAATCAAAAATCTCTTGTTGATGAGACAGTAGAACAGAACATAAATAGGTCAAATTGTTATTGTCTAGGGAAATTGTTACTTTCTGGATTTTTCAGTCGAAGGCTTGTTAATAATCGAATTGGAATATATTCGTTGTTCTGAAGAATTGATCTAATTTGTTTAGATTACCTCTTTTAACTGCCAGTAGCAAAACCCTCTGATCTGTCAGATGGTGCCAAAACCACATAAGGTGGTGAGTATCAAGATTATTCAATATAACATGTAAATTTCTAGCAAGCAAAAGATAGATCTGGGAAATATCGCAATAGAAATGCCACTCGACCTTCATAGTATATAGTGCTATTTTTACGTCAAAGTATAAAGCCAAAGAGATTCGATCTATATCTTGGTTTAATGTCTTCTATCTAGCACTTATATTGTTAACGGCAATTTTTAACATACAGTGGCAAAATATTTTCAACAGTGCAATTTCAGACCATTACATCTAAGAAAGAAAGTATTTAACTTAAAGTCAAAAGAAATTATGAATGGGCATTTCTATTTAGTTTAAAGTAGAGTAGACACCTTTAGGTGATGAGAGGAACAGTTTAGCCTAAAGAGAGAAAGTTTGTTGGAACTCCTAATTTCTATTAACAAGAATTAATAGAATTATTAAATGTAAAAACATCAAAACTTTTAATGTTAATTTTTTCTTGCCGAAAGTGACGCGATTCGAATAGCAAAGAAAATACAAGGATAAAAATTTATTATAATTTATTGAAATTTGGCTGACCATACAACGCTGTTTTGAGTATTGTCAAATACTCATCATCAGTGGTGTTAGGATAAATTTGATAAAACTAATTTCTTAATTAGTTTATAGTCCGTATATAATTTGATTGGACTTCAAGTGACAGGCTTAGAATTCGTGCCTATCACATTAGAAAATTTCAGTTATGTCATTGTTATTGTTTTTTTCCTTTTGTTTATAATATGTAAGTATTTTTAAGCAGCATATATAGAAATTGCAGTATATATAAGCCATCATTAAGTTGCCCTGAGAAAGAAATCACTCATAAAAGGTGGAATATATAAAAAATTTGTAATTACAACGTTGTTTTGTTTTTGTTTTACTGAGCTAATAAGAAATAATTATTTCTTAAATTTACACTGATGCTGTTAAAACTATAAAAAAATTGTATTTTTATTTAAAATAGTTTTTAATTAGAAGTTGACAAATTATGGAAGTAGCAGGTGGATTATCAATATGGTATGAGTATTTTTGACAGTATGTAGTTGTTACTTCTGTAACTTTTGGAATTCCAAGATAGTCGTAATTCTGTACATTTCACACAGAATTTCACAGCACCAGCTCTTTGTCGGAGTAATTTATTTTGTATTCCCTGTGTTTTCTCAACATTACAGAAACATATTGATCTCCCGAGTTCTATGCCAGAACCTTTCTTCAACACTTAACTATCAATTTCTGATAATAAGCTAGTATAGTGACTATGATGTTAATTTTATTTGAGTTCTTTTACTTTCTAGGTGCTTAGTCCAAGACAGCCTTTGGCCTAGATATTTTACATTATTTTTTTGATGTATAGTGATATTCTTCAACTTAACTGAAGGGCATGTTTGCTTTCGCTTCGCTTATGTGTGCCAAACTCCGTTAAAAACTTGAGCACTATCCAATAGTAACGCTGTAAATTTTTATTGTCTTGTTCAATAGTGTTATGTCCTGAACTGAAGCTAAGTTATGTATCACCTCTTCAGGCTATTATATCATCATCATACTCGATAGCATTTTCTTACGGATTTTAGATTATTGATAATATATATATAGCAGAAGCAGTTTGCGTTCACTTACAAAATTGTGCTTAAATTTCGCATAACTTATTTAATTTTTACTCAAATTGATTTTTGTTTTCTGATTTATTTTAACCAAAGCAACCACAACCACAATAAAGTTCAAACACAAAAAATTAACAGCTATTTTTTAAAAAGAAAAATTAAACACAATTATATACAAAAGCAGCAATTTTCGAAACAGAAAAAGTCTGCGTACAATAATCGTTGTACGACTCCCAGATAATACTCTGCACTCACTACCTGACTTTCTGCAATAAATTTATTGTGAATAATATATGAACATATTTGCGCGCTTTTTGACATAAACCGCGCAACTATTTCGTTTGCCCAAATGTTCGAGGATTTTGTTTTACTTTAACGATGTTTTGTTTATAACAAGAGGTTTTTGGTAACGGCGCACAGACATTTAGTTGAAAGTTCATACAATCGCCACGAAATCAGCAAAATCAGCGAAAATCTACGACCAGGACTTGCATACCTTCCTGTGAACTTTTTCAGCACATTTTTACATTTTTAAGCCATTTTTATTCAATTTCAAACAAAGTAATATTCGCTCTTGTTTTGTGTTTTTTTTTTCGAATAAAGAAACAAAAAAGTGTATATCAAATACTATTTAAAACGCCTCCACAATCACCTGATCTCAATCCCATTGAGCATCTTTGGAATTTATTGGAAAAAAGAATTCGTCAGCATATGATAACAAGTAAAGAGGCTTTGCGGATTATAGTGCAAGCAGAATGGGCGAAAATTTCTGCTGAAGATACTCAAAAGTTGATTAATTTCATGCCAAACAGATTAAGTGAAGTTCTAAAACATCGTGGCAACCCAACAAAGTATTAAATTTTGCCTTATTTTTAATATTTCTACCGATTTTATCAGCTTTTTATATAACTGTACGCAGACTTTATGGGGTCTATATTTACATGCAGGGACACTTTTGTCCCGTATCTCAGGAATGAACAAACGAATACAATTTTTGTCTTTTGCTATTTAAACTTAAGGTTTCAAAGAATAAATATATGTAAAAATTTTAATTTAAAATATTTATTTATGTTGTGTTTCTTTATCACATATAAAAATTCCTAAGGTGTACGCGGACTTTATTGGCTATGTGTATATAGTATAGAGTTAGGCGATTGAAGTATTATCTATTCAAGCGACCATATCTTTGTGTGCAAAATCAGTTAAGTTAAATGGTGTATTTTCGTCCACCAGTATAACAGTTGGCGACTCTACCTGTACTATTATAACGATTTATAGTACAAACATTTTATTTATTTTGAGGTGTTTGAGTCGCTGGGTGCGACTTTCCAGCCTAATATAACGCAATCATACTATTATGGTTATGATAGCTTGTACAACAGTTGTCAATATCAGTTTGACAGATATACCTGTATGTAGTTGGTAAAGCTTCAATCGTTAACCCTGTATATTACGCCCAAACTCCAAAGGTGTTCTACAAGTAAAATACGTACATATGTATGTTTCAACATTAGACACTTTTTCTTTAATAAATTAACTCAAAAGGTAAACGGTTTTGTAGCATAAATGTATTGTAATTACTAAACGGCTTTACCACGACTTTAATCAAAAAAATATATTTATTCACATTGTTTTATTCAAACTAAATATAATTCCGATGAGGGTACGCAGATATGTACGTAGAATATCATGAGCTATAATTCCGTTGTTTTTAAAAGATATGATTTTTTTCTTTAATAAAAAATTGATTTCCTTATATGGCCAAATTTAAAATGGAATTTCCACAAATTTATTTTTGTACAATTGATATCACATTTATCATTTGTTTTGCATAAAATTCATTACTGTA
The DNA here is from genome assembly GCF_002237135.1 of Teleopsis dalmanni. Classification (NCBI taxonomy): domain Eukaryota; kingdom Metazoa; phylum Arthropoda; class Insecta; order Diptera; family Diopsidae; genus Teleopsis; species Teleopsis dalmanni. The sequence continues at coordinate 72,173,713 of NC_051848.1, read as the reverse complement.
TAAAAATTTGTGCTAAATATTGTATTAAATATTGTCTATTTTTCTTTTTTCAGATTAGTAATGTTCTCTTTATTCTATTACCTCCCCTGTTAATTCATCTTTTTAAAGAATATGGACGGTTTGTTACCCCTGGAATACATATTTTATGGATTCTGCTTATAATAGTTGGGTTAAGTTCTATGTACTTTCATGCGACACTTAGTTTAATTGGACAATTGCTTGATGAATTAGCGATTTTATGGGTGTTCATGGCTGCTTACTCGTTGTTTTTTCCTAAGCGTTATTACCCACATTTTTGTCAAAATGATAGGTAAAGTTGAGTTGGTTTGAACTATTATATTTAATATTAATTTTAATTTATTTTTAATACACTTAGAAAGTCGTTTCGAATATTAATGCTTGTGCTTGCTATAACTGCTACTGGGTTATCTCTTTGGAAACCCATTGTTAATGCGTTTGTTCTAATGGGAATGGGAGTACCAACTATGATAATGCTTTATAAAGAATTGCAAAGGTGCGTAGCAGTCAGATTTTTTAATAATTCTTTCCATATGATGTTTATTTTAAAATGACCTAGTTATATTTTTTTTTATTTTTATTAATACGTTATGTGAAAAAAATGGAATAATTTTGTAACGTTCAATCTGTTTAATGGGTGTTTTACAGGGTTTCGTTAACTTAATTTTCGTATACATATGTACTGAATCAAATAAATCAATTTGAAGTTCCGAAGAAGAAGAAAAATGCAACTTTGTTCTGTATTCCAAATTTTTAAAGGCATGCAAATTTTTATTTTTATTTCAATGAAACATTTTTAGTTGATCTGTTATATGTTTTAATATAAACTTAAAGCATATGATAATAGATAATATAGTGGAACATTATAGAGGAAAATATAATTTCACATGTAATAACTCCAATTTTAAAAATGTAGTTTAGCATAGAGAAGAACTGAGTCTATGATAGAAAAGTGGTCTTTAGTCAAACATGTTACTATTTGCGCGACTTCACGGATAACTACCAGACTAACAATCTGGGTTATTTTTACAAATGAGACATCACTTCTCAGTAAAACAACACCATACAAATTCTAATACCATCTCAACAAAATAAGTCTGACTGTGATAACAATATGTCGATTCTCTACTTAATGACTGTCCGTCTTTACACTGCCGGAAGTTTCCATACTCAACTGGCGTTCACACCATGAGACATCTGCACATTCAATGAGCTACATTTCTTTCACTCTTGTTTTCTATTTAGGACTGTTGGGAGCTTGTACCCTATATATTTCAATTGTATTTTCCTATCGAGTAGAACTTGGGTATTTATGACCATGCTATAATTCCATTGCAGTTATATGTATTTTAAAGTATTTAAAAATAAAACAGTTTTAGCCACTTGTTTGTTATCTGTTTAATCAGTCTGTCTGTCCGTCCTAAACTTTATTACAGCAAGTATGTTATTAAAGTTTCAACTACAGCTATTTGATAAAAATATATATAGCGTGTTTTTATAAGAGGCGTCGTATTTAAATTGGAACGAAAACTTTTTTTTTTTTTTTTTTTTTTTTTTAATTTTATTTTCTTTTATTGCGATCTGTCATTCAGAGTAGACAATAAACAATATTTAAAAGTTACTAAATACTTAAAAGACCATTTTGAGCTTGAATGGACTGAGCTCAGTAGCACATCCGTCTGTTGAAGTCGGACACATTAAAGGAACGAAAACTAACACTTACTAAATAAGTAATTACTTGTTTATTCATAGATTATTTTTTAGCATTAACGACAAATGGCACCTTTGACCACATTAGTCTATTTCGTTTTGACTTAACTTCTTACCAATACGTACCGACTAACTGAGCCGGTAATTTAGAGTAGAGCGAAAGTTTCTATCGGCAGTTAATGACATGTCATGTCAAAACTCCATTGCTGAAACCGAAGATAAAGATATTATAATGCAGAATTTACGTTCGTTTCTGTTACTTGAAAAATTTAATTTTTGAATTGTTTCTTTTATTATAAAATTAACTTTAGGGTGATTTCAATTTAATACATAAAGATAAAAATTATTTTTGAAGTTTTTTATAACATTTGTTTTAAAATTCTCTAAAAACTTTAACTATGAATTGTGCACCTTATTAAGTCAATATACTAAAATAAAAACTTTAGAAAGAATAAAATAATTTTTATATGTAATTGAATTTAAATAATTTTTTTCTATAATTTTAGAGTTAAAGATCAGCGCGTATATCGTTTGGGCATTCGTTCCACGGCTGTTTGGTTGATTGCCGTATTTTGTTGGGTAAATGATAGGATGCTTTGTGATCTTTGGTCGGCAGTGAATTTTCCGTACTTGCATGGATTTTGGCATATCTTTATATTTATAGCTGCATACACAGTGTTGGTATTGTATGCATATTTTTATGTTGAAAATGAATTACCACAAAAAAGAGCTTTATTAAAATATTGGCCAATAAACGAATTTGAATTTGGCATACCATTTATTTATATTAGAAATCCTGGAATGTATTCTAAAAGTACAATTTAACTTAGGTTGTTATATGTATAAGTCACATAATAAAATTGCTGCTGATTATATTGCAAAATCTAGTTTAAAATCTTTATGCTATTAGTGAAATAAATAGTAATGACCTCAAAAATATAAAAACATATTTTATTTAACAAATTGTTTGTAAGTATAAATAATACGAATTACGTGAACTTTTTGTAAAATTAGTTAAAAATGAAAATGAAATAAAATATAAAAAAAAAAACAAATGACTTAATAACTGAAAAAATATTTTTCGCATTGCAAGAATTATTTCTAATCCAAAGTTTCGTATAAATAATATTAAATATTAGTCATCATGATAGTGGTAATAAAGTAAAATCAAAAATGTTTTGGTCAAACTACTAAGAAAATTATATATTTTATATTTATATAAAAATGCTGCGCCTCTGTCTCAACAACACATTTCAAGTTTTAAAAATTTTTTTTATAATTATACAAGTATTTGAATACAACTTTCTTAAATTACTGTTGTTATAATAACCCGCTGAGATCTACTTGTAAAATACCTTTGGGAGGTGGTGAACGATACTTGGTCGTTGTTGTTGTGGTGGGTGGGAAAGTAGTTGGGGAAAGAGGTTGGTGATGAAGGGAAAAACGAAGATAAGGGGTGAATTGACTGGGTGGGATTTAATTGAATATTAACGTCCGCGTTTAGTTCTGTTATTTAAATCAGGTAAAAACCAGATTGCCCATCGGTATACCGACGTCTGTGCAATTGGTATAATCTTTGAACGAATTATCACAAATAGGCTACAAATAACAGTATAATCCTGTAATGGCTTGTCAAAGAAGTAGTTTGGATTCAGAACTGGTAAATCCACAATATATGTAATTCGAATGGTGACAGAGATAGCATGTGAAGCTACAAGTGGCACCAGATGGAGATTTGGTGATAAAAAACACTGCACGCTACTGACATTTTATGTAAAAAATGCCTTCAATACAGCGAGCTGGTCAAAAATAATGAACGCATTAAACGATCTCCTACGTCTAATGCGCATGAGGTTTCAGGTTACCTACGCAGAATCATAGTAAATTACTTTAATAACATATTACTTTTCTATGACACAAATGAGGGAGTGAAGCAGTATATCGTATCCAAAGGTGTACCACAAGGATCAGTGTTGGGACCGACATTGTTGACGATCTTGCGGTGGCAAAAGTTCTCAAGACGACTGAAAAACTATAGGCGACATGCACTATATCAGTCAAAGTGATTTCAGAAAAAACAAGCGGTTCTTAAAAGCACCAGAAATGTGAAATAAGTAACAACTTTTAGGACAGGAAGCGGTGAAATAATATTCAAATCATAAGGCTACACGTGTAAATGCCGCGTTATCACGTAAATATTGGTGGTTTATGACCAGGCAAACGGAAATAACTAGCAAATGAAGTAAGCTCCATTATACTCTATGCGGTATCAGTTTGGGCTGATGCTACACGTAAGAAAACTTACTTGTCTGGCGTAAAATCAACGCCTCGCCTTTATGCATTGAGAGTCGCCAGTGCCTTTTGCACAGTCTCAAATGAGGCAATAGTAGTAATAGCGAGATGGCAGCGGAGATGGGCAACATCAGCAAAAAGAATGATGAACATTCGCATTGATAAAAAACATCGACGTTTGGGTGCACCGCAAACACAGACAAGTTGACTCTTTCCTTACCCAAATTCCTAGTGGTTACGGTTGCTTCAAGTATTAAACATAAGGATAATGCCAATGGTGAACACGAATGGCGAACACGAATGTCGAAAGTGTTTAATAACTGTAAACACAGCGCAGCAAATGATGCACTACTTGCGTATCCATCACCTGATGCTGAGCTAGCAATAGTTTGTGATGCATATGATGTCGCTGTTGGCGCTGTCATAGACCAATACGACCAGGGTATTTGGGTGCCACTCGGATTTTTTTCGATAAAACTTTCAGCGACGTAAAAAACTTACAGCGCATATGACAGGGAATTATTAGTAATCTACAGCATCATTCGTTTTTTCAACCACCTTCTAGAGGTATGAGTTCTCGTCATTAAAACCAACCACAAACCTCTGATATATGCTTTCAAACAGAAACAAGAGAAGGTGTCTCCACGGCAGCTCCGCCAAATCTATTATATTTCCCAATTTTCGACAAATGCGCTCTCTCGTATTTCAGCTGCATTGCTGTCAACCGCTGTCAATTTATTAACAGTTGCTTAAGAACAATAAGACGATCAAGAATTAAAGACACTGTTGCATGGGGAAACATTTTTAAAGCTACAAGCAATTGCTTTCAACGACAATAATTCCTTGTATTGCTTGATATTGTTTACCCAGTCAACGTGTAAACATACACAGACTTAATACTTTTCGGCCAATTAAAATCGATATAGCAAACAACCGTTTCGACCATGTACATATCAATATGATTGTGATACCAATGAACAAAGCGTATCGCTATTGTTTAACTACTACATAATGACGTTGGTAATTCAAACTTTTTCAGAATTGTCCTATTACTAAATAGCTGATGTAATACAGGATTATTTCTCTGTGAAAATGGAATTACTAAGGAATTTACTTAAGGTTTATTCAAATAAATTTTAACTTGCTGCAACAATTAATCTTTAGATAATTTTAAATAATTTTTAAAAGCTGTATAGACTTTTTGATTGAATCATTACAATGCTAAAACTAGAGATTCTTCCTTCCTTATATTGTATTAAAATATTGACTTAAACATTGGGAACGAAATCATTGGTATTATTTTATATTTTGGATTTAATATTATTTGTACGTATTTTTAGAGTTCATTACTTAATGATTTATTTATGTTATTATAATAACTTGCCCTATGTAAGAGGTCAAAAAGTTTTCAAAACTTTACCGGTATAAATCCACTTAAAGAATTCACATATTCTTAATTATGTATCATACATTATGTTGGGCTGTCTCCAGGGTGGGGTCCTCTCACCATTGTTATAGACGCTGGTAGTCGACGATCTACTAGTTAAACTAGAGCAAACTGAATATTATGCCATAGGTTACACAGGTGGCCTTATACAAAGTTTTGAACTGGTGTACCAAAGCTGGCCTAAGCATCAATCTAAAAAAAGCTGTAATTGTACCATTTTCCAGAAGGTACAAATTAAATATTGAGTCCCTATATATTTAAGATACGGCTATCGTATGCTCCGATGAAGTCAAATATTTAGGGCTCACCCTAGATAAGCGTCTAAACTGAAAAACTCACCTGGATAATATAATTGGCAAAGCCTCCCGGGTTATGTGGACATGTATGAACTCATGTGGTAGAACCTGGGGCCTAAGTCCTAGAATTATATCATAGTTATACCGCACAATGGTTAGACCCATTGTATTGTATCTTGTTTGGTGGAATAAAGCACAACAAAATGCTGCGAATTATTAAATGCAATAGACTGCAAAGACTCGTATGTATCGTTATAACGGGACCTATTCGAACATGTCCCACATCAGTACTGGAATACATAATTGGTCTTACGCCTCTGCATCTCTTTATTAAAAGACAGCAGTTTTGAGTGCACCTAGGCTACATCCTCTTACACAGCATACACAGAAGTCTCGACAGTCATAACTCTATCTGCAAACTACTTCCTGGCATAGAGATCTCTGATAGGACAGATCACATGGATATGAAACTTCGCTTCGTTAGAAAATTTTCATTCCCGATCGATTGGACTGGGAAAATAGCACTCTTGGAGTAGAACCAAAAGTGATTTTATGGTACACCGTTTGTTCAAAAACCAAGGAAGGAGTCTTAGCACCAGAATTTCGCTCGCGCTGTGTATATGGCCCACTGTCTTCCAAGCAGAGGTTCACGCTATTGAGGCCTGCGCTCGTGTCAACATTAAGAATGGATTGAAACGCTCAAGAATCTGTATTTATTCAGATAGTCAAGCAGCAATCAAAGCATTATGCTTCTGGAAGTTTTTCTCAAAGCTTCTAGTAGACTGCTATGACACGCTGCAGTAGCTGGCTAGGAAAAACAAAGTGATGCTTTGCTGGGTGCCTGGTCACACAGGAATAAAGGGTAATGAGTCCTGCCCGACAGTCTTGCGAGGGCAGGATCTGCCACTTAAATCTGTGGACTGGAACCTTATTGTGTATTAAGTTGGTCTACATCTAGGTCTCTAATCAATAATTGGATTTCAACCGAGAGAAGTCGCTACTGGCGCGATAGTCGAGGTAACTATCACGCTGAAGAGGTGATTCACCCCTATATTTGTAATAAGATATCTTTCTTCAGCAGAACAGCGTTGAGGTTGCTGGTGGAATATCTAACTGGTCACCACGGACTACGTTACCACCTCAACAAAATGGGTCTGTCCGAAGAGATAGAATGTAGACTCTGCTTAGAAGCAGAGGAGACATCCAGCCACATTCTATGTGACCGCCCAGCCTTGATCTGAGCCAGGAGGAGGTTACTGGGTCGAGAACTGCACTCACCTTCCGACATTAAGAGGTTCTCAACGGCCGACATTTTAGCCTTCATTCGGAAGGCGGATTGTCTTCTGTTCGGTTAGGGTCTGTTGTAGCACTAAAGATCAATCATAGTCGCAGTCCTCTGCTCAAGTGGGAGCTAGTACCCCGGTCATTCTTATCTTATATCTTATCATACACAAAATTCGGGCTTAGGGACGATTTCTCAACGAAATTACAACTAGCCAGAACAGCGCAGCTGATACAAACAGCTGTAAGTAAACGGGAATCAACCGGGATCGTAATATTCGACATAGCCAAAGCCTTCGACAAGGTCTGGCATGATGTCCTTGTAGTCAAAATGGCTCATTTTGGGGTCCCAAGTGGGCTGATTAAAATCATCGGTAGCTTCCTGCAAGAAAGGTCCTTCAGAACTAAAATCAAAAGCACTTTTGTCCGCACGAATAATAGAAGCACGTGTGCCTCAAGCGTCGCCACTGTCACCCACATTGTTTAATATATATATGGCAGACATCCCCACCTTAAGCCCCGTATCAAAGGCGCTTTACGCACACGACATGTGCTTGATCTATTCTGACCGGGATGCCGTAAATGTAAGCAATATCTTACAGAGAAATATGGACCTCATTGTGGAATGCTTCCAGAAATGGAAGACAACATTACTGTACGAATGTGTAACAAAGTCTCAAATACTACCATTAAGCAATTACAGATAGCACAAAATCTGGCTTTAATAAGACTTATTAAGATTCCTCAGTATATTAGGACAACAGATATGCATGGAGATCGACTCAGTGAAAAAATATGTCAAGGACAGAGCCTTAAAATTATTCACAAAAGTCGATACATTGCCCACCGCCGCCCTAAAAATTTTAAGTCCACCTCAGGACACACAGAAAGATATGCTGATTTACGATCCGTCATCAGTTAAAAGATAAATAAATGATAATAATTGTAGTATAGTTCAAGCTTAGTGTGGGGCAGGGATAAGCCCCCAAACCATAAAAAAAGGGTGTAGTAGCACTAACTCGAACCATCACCACCACCACCACCACCACCACAACAACAACAACAAAATAATAAAATATATGTAAATCAACTAAATGATTTAAAAAAGTTATGACACTTCTTAAATATTTTTATAGCTTTTTAATTATCTCTATATATGTCATACAAAAATAATAAAATTTATTATAATTTTTTAAATTGAATACTTACTTCTGCAATAGACAATTCATTTGCAATAACTACGATAGCTTCTTGTTATTCACAATAAAAAATATCCAACAATAAATAATAATAATACTAAATAAAATCTGCAGCAAATTTTAACAAATATTTTTTGATAAAGTTGAATTTTTTCTTCATACGCGCTTTAAGTCTTGAAAAAATTTACGGATTATAAAATGTTTGACGGATTACAAAATGTAAGTAAACACAGCAACTTTATTTAAGTTGTTTCATTTTCAGTTCGTTCTTCTCAAGTTTACTACTCAAATTATTTAAACATTGACCCGCACATTGCTGAAGTGTTTGTTAAATATGGATAAAGTACCAAGAGAGAAGCAGGATTCTTCGTTGGAGGTAAATAATTAAAATTAAATGTAAATAATGGATTAATATTATATTTTAAATTTTTAGGGTGTGTTACGGTTTGCAATATCGCAATCAGATGGGAATGCCACTGACGCTCCGGTTGAGGAAATGGATAACGAAGTAAGGCAAACATAAGTTTTTCATTTCATGTATTTGTATTGTTTATGTAGAAAAATTATTGTAAAACAAAAATTATATATATCTAGCAAAACATTAATAGATAGTAATATTTATATATCATATTTGTAACGAAAAAAAATATATAGTGACCATAAGGTGCCTCCACACTAAAGCGAAAGCTTGCGAACGTACGAATATTCGCAGGTTATCGTACCTACAAAAGTTTGTTCGTTCGCAAGCGTTCGCTTTAGTGTGGATTCACCTATACGTGGGTGACGAACTAAATGTTCTTAAAAGCTAATTTAATGCATCTAAATGTCATCTGTGCTACCTTCTCTTCAACTTGATCCGGGTTTGTATATATTAGGGGTATTAAACGTATTCACTAACATCGTAAATAGTGGAATATTATCATTCGTGTGTATATTTGTTACGGCGTTACTGAGTCATCGCTATTTAGTAAAAAAATAGTGGATGATTTTTTTTAAAAAAATTTTTTTAATAAAAATTAAATTGCATTTGAAACTTGAAGCTGGTTGTTAATAATGACAAAGAATTATAAAATTAAATAAGTTTTTTTGGTGAATATTTTCATGCTTATATTTGACACTAAATTGACTAAAACAGCAGATATAATTTTCAATTTTACGATTTTATCGAAATACATGAAAATGTGCGTTCATCAGACGTCGATCATTTTAAAATTATTATATGGCATATAATTTTAATAAGCAAATTGCATAAAAATTCTAGGTAAAACAGCTTAATTTATTTTAATTTTTTAACATCCATTATATTATAATTTTTGTTTAGTTTTAGAATTATTTAGAATTAAGAAAATAATTGTGTTAATAGATTATTATTTCTTTCATTTTAGAGAAAGGAGTTCTTGAACAATGTTTTAAAATCTATGTCTTCCAATGTCAGCGATGAACTTAAAAACTCTGTAAAAGTATTATCTGAACCGTCTGCAAATAATTCAGAAAAATTAGATGCACTTGCTTTTATACGTGATAACGCCGATAATATTGATTTCGCTAATGCCTTTGCGAAAACTGGTGGAACAAAAGTTTTGATTGAATGCATTGAAGCTGAAGATACTGAAATTAGTTCCAATGCAATTTATATAGTTGGCGAAATGGCGCAAAATAATCCTTTTTGTCAACAGCATTTCATTGATGCCAGAGTAGTACCTTTACTTACTTCACAATTAGATCGTGAAGAGGTTGTTACTTGCGCTGCTTTATATGCTCTTTCAGCAATTTGCCGGAGCTATAAACCAGGATGTATGGAATTTATTAAAAATAATGGTGTTGAGGTCCTGCTTATAAGTTTACGTTCACCTAACTCAAAAATTTTTATTAAGAGTGCGTTTTTAATAAGTGTATTATCTTCGGAATACCCAAATTTTCGTGGTAAGTAATTTTAAATTATATCTCGTACACAGCTCCTTTAACTAATTATTGTTCAATATATTTGCAGATCAATTAGCCAAAACTAATGCAATGGAGTTACTGGTCAATAATATTGAGAATTTGGTAGGTTTCGATATGAAACTTGATGCAGTCCTTCGGGCTCTTTCGCAGCTTACTGGTAGTACTAAGTGGAATTTGAGTTCTTCGACGCAATTAAAGTTAGAGCAATCCTTAAAGACAATAATAGAACGTGACAATAACCTAGATGCGTGCAAGGTAACCTATTTTTGTATTTGTTCTTTATTAATTATGGTTAGAAAAATTAGGTTTTCGTGGTTTTCAAACATATCACATAATATAGCTTATAAGACTCAAAAACAAACTTGATCCATGGATGCGAAACTAAATTGTTTTGTCAATAACTTTTTTTATTATAAAAAAGCAGAAATAAAACACCACTAGTCAGCATATGTGTTGAGATAGTTTTTAATTAAAAAGTATTTATTTAAATTAAATTAGTATAGAAGTAGGAATTTAGAAGAATAATTAATTTAATGTATTGCATTAATTGAATATATGTGTACTGAACGAAAAGAAACTAAATTTATGTTAGCCATTATAAACGCAACTGATAATAAAGATTTTTATTATGAAGATCTTATTAGGAATTCTCTTAATGAAGGCAAAGGCGAATTTGCCGAAACACGTGTAAAGATACAAAAAAGACTACGTATAAAATAAAAGTTAAAATATTAAAAAACAAAAACCGATTTTAAAAGATCTTTATTATTATTATATTAATAATAAAGATTATTAAAAAATGATTCCAACACTGGCTGGGTCTACGTGCCGGAGCGAGTTTTTAAGTTCGACGACTATGTGCCGTTTACCATTCCCAAATGGACAATATTTCGGTGGGCTACGATACAAACAATATTTTTGTGTAACACAGAAATAACAATCCAGTTCACAAAAAATTTTTATTAAAGTACTCACTCATAAAATTAATTTATTTTGGCTGCACTAATAAGAAACTAAAACCCTTGAGTACAAAGAGAAAAGACAAAATTTGAATATTACTATTTAATCACAACATACTAGCCATAAATTATGGAATTTTGCAAATAATATATGTAAAACATGTTTTCTTATAAATTCTAATATACAACTTTTTTTTACTTTCAGGAAATGGTCGAGTATGCCGAAAAGATTCTAAAGAATATAAAATCACATGTACTTTAAAAATTATATTTTTTAAACAGTTAACTATTAATAAGAACGCTTTTATACATTATGTACAAAAAAAGAATTACTTAACTAAACAAAACTTGTTTTTTAATTTTTTATATTAAATCTTTATATAAACTTTTACTCGAGATTTTCTAACTATAGAAATTAATCCATATTTTAGAAATTTGAAAAAAAATTTTATCAGTTCAATAATATTCAATTAAAATGTATTTGCTAATGGGCATGTTATGATTGCAGTCACAGTTTCCAATTGTTGTTGGTTTCAATGCAAAAAAAGTGAGCTGTCAGTGTCAAATTTTCATTTTACATTAAAAGCAACAACAATTGGTGACTGACTGCAATAACATGCCCCTAACAAAGTAATCGAAGTATGCAAGAGGTACTTAGGCTGATCCCACGATAATGCGGAATGAAGAGTACTGAGATTCCAATTATTGGGCATATTTTCATCCAACTATATTCTGTAGATAAGTTGATGCATGCTCCCTAGTAGCATATCGGATTTGAACAATTCCGCGGATTTGAACAATTCCATCTGCGCGTACCGTATGGCTAGATGGCCATCATTTTCGATTGCGGACTCCGAGAGCATTTCTTCAAAGGCGAAATTGATGTTATCATCGCCAGATAGTAGTTTGGAGAAATCTTCCTTTCATACATTCATCACATTCTGGTAATGTGGTTACGGATACAACCAGATTACCATTTGCGTCCTTATAGATTGATGCACTAAGCTTTGAGTTAGACAGTTGATTTCTGATAAAATTTACGGGCATCATTTCTGTTTCTACACAACTAGATTTGCTTTCGCTGGCGCATTTCTTGATGTCGTTTCTTCCGTCGAAATAGGCGCCTCTTTAGCTTCTTCGTCTCATCATCGATTGACGACAATTGTTGTACGAATGCTTGTGTCGCGGGGGATGTTGAAAACTAAGAACATCTTCCGCAGTTGTGCGTAGGGAGTATGAGATATGTTCCCATTGTCTAACGGTGTTATCGGGACGGAAGGGTTGTTTGTTTAATCGGTTGAAGAGTTGAGCGGCAAACACTTTAGTTATCTCTCATCTTACCAACATCAAGTTTTTACTGTGCAGGGGAGCGTACGTTGTTGACGGCACTAAGCCGCATGCGTACCTTGGCTGCCATAAGGTAGTGGTCTGAGTCGATTGACGGTTGCATCAAATTTTTCTTCTTTTTCGACCTTTGCGTTAAAATTCCCGAAAATATGGACGAGACTGTGGTCATAAATTGCAGCCAGTCTCACGTAGAATGTATCTTTGGTCAAGTCGTCCTTTTATTTTGTTGGCACATGAGGGCAAATTAGGGTGACATTAAAAAATTTTCCCTTGATACGGATTATAGTAAGCAGTAGGCATCACCTTGTTGCACGCCAGTGTTGAGTTAGAATTGTTTGGAATAAGATTTTTCTACTGCTACTTTTGTTGTTGTGCCTTCTAGTCATTACGACGAGATTATCTATTTTTTTAGATACACCTTGCATCAAAAGGGTGTTTTTTTATACAGCTTTTATGAGCACTATCAAAAACTAGTTAGTGCATATAAATTCCATATTCGATACATTTTTCCGCTGCTTGTGATAGTACAAATAGTTGATCGGTGGCGCCTCTGCATTGATGGAATCCGCATTGATATTCACCCAGGTATTCTTCCGCTATCCCTTTAATCCTATTTGGAATTATGATTGTTAGCCCCTTGTAAGTAACACATAGCAATGTTATGCCTCTGTAGTTTGTACATTCTAATCTATTACCTTTTTTATACCCGTAGTTAGCAAGCTTGCCTGTAGCTAAGCCGCTACACCATGTCAAGGTGCCCACCAAGTAGGGGCGTGTTATAGTGAAATTTAAACTAAATTTGAAAATTTGGTTTTTGAAAGCATAATGAACTAAGAATTATTGAAAAAAAAACAAAACATTAAAAATTATATCAATTAAATTTCAATTTTTGTACTATTTCTTGCTTTTTAGTTAAGCTTGGTACTAGTATCTATTTCGCAGGTAAAATTTACATTAAACTAAATATTGAACACAATTTTAACATTGCAGAAATTTTTTGATATAAAATTTTATGTTAATTTTGTTTGCGAAATGGATGTTAGTTTTAGGCTTAGGACAAAATATGGTATAACAAATTCAGTTGATTTGGGAGTTAAATTTTACTTTTTTAAGAAAGTATTCAAAAAGACTTTCAGATCTGAATTTTATAATTTATTTTGAGCAGAACTTAAACTTTTGTCTGACATAACCTTTCTAGGCACACAACGAGTTTGCCCCAGAGGCTTTGTTACATCTGACACTGAGCTAAGACTCAACCGTACTCCCATTCAGCTTGTTTCCAAGCTGAAATATCTTGACATTGTACCGATGATTGAATTTTTACGCATCATTGCCTGCAACCGGTAAATTTTATTCAGTCTTACTCCCGGAGTAAGAAATCTCAAGAATAAGACAAAGGAAATCGTCTGAAAGCCGAAATATAACACAGCATTTGAGAACTAGTGCATCCTACGAAGTTCAGCTTTATAGTGCCGTGCCTGATGCACAGTTACTGATGCTTCCGTCCATCAGTTGGTTCGGTTCTGTAGCAGATTGTAAGGGGTTAAACTCAAGTTCCAGCATTCTATTCGAAGGCGTTGAATACAGTATACAGAGAGATCACCTTCATTGCGCAAACCATTTAGCACTTTTAGTAAGCACTTAAAGGCGGGAAATTTTTCTTTTTAACTGCCCATATGTCTGTTATGTTTGTGTTCCGACAGCATAGCAAAAATATCACCAATAAGTACCTTTCTAACCACCTATCTCCAACACTGAGATGTTCTGTTATGTGTTCAGCGAGCGAATTCGACCGTTTGTTTCAGCCATCAGCCGCCAGATAGTTAGCAAAACTGCAACCATCGGCATATCAAGGTGTTAGAGCAAGGTTTATTCTATTTCAAACAAGCTTCGTTGACCAGGACGCAAAGAGTTTCGTCAGGAGATGTGGGTCAAGCCAGATGTCAAAGATGCAGCATCACACTCGTACTGGTTCTATCGCAGCAGTTTATTGCCGAATCCACTTGGTAACATTGGAACCATTGCCACAGAGTCCAGGAAAGCGGTATGCTACAATCAGTAACAATAGTTTCTCACGCTGAGTGAAGAGGTAGCAGCAGCATTTATCGACGGTTGGGTCGCAAAATTTCGGCTCGTCGCGTGTTTTCACCCCGGACCTTGAGCGTTAACGACGAAGATGTTACTCCGACTAGATGTTAATTTTCTTAGAACCTTCGAGCAGTTACTAGCAGATGTCACCAACTAGCCAGCTGAAGCGCATTTCGTTAAGTTGTGAAGCACATGATAGCGTTGTGTGAGAAACCAGCCTGCCACATGACATAATTCACAGTCGGTGTAAGCATGGCAAGCAATACATAATACTATATTTAATTACATTTTTTATCAATGTATATAAAATGTGTATATGTTAATAAATACAAACTTCTATAGTATAGAACAGAAACGATTATTACATAAACTATTATAAACTATAATTAATTTAGTGTTATAAACATTAACCAGTGATTATTAAACTGTTGCTCTAAGCACGAAAAAGAACAAAATTATTTATTCACATTAGACGAATCTATAATAATTTATAATAACGCCAATTTTATTATCTAATTTATTAACTTTAGTAAATTATTTTTAGGATTTTTTGTGATTTTTAAAAGTTTATGTCAAGAAAATTATAAGATATTTTTTAATTTTGGTTTTTTATTAAATTATGCCTGTTTGCAAAGGAACTGTGCTACTAAAATGGGTTTATCTCGAAATTATTTTGAATTATAAAAGCTTTTTGTGTGGAAACACTTTTGAATTTATAAACTTTAAAAATTTACAAACAAAGAAAACTATTTATTTTTTCTAAGTTGAAAAACTCCGAAATGACATCAGTATTATTATAGCTGAAAACCGCATTTAAATTTGATATTATATCAAAAATTATAACACAAAATTTAATTTTAATATTTTATTAATTTGATTTAATTAGTCAACATTTTCTTAATTGCATTTATACAAGGCATCCTTTC
This sequence comes from Teleopsis dalmanni, assembly GCF_002237135.1. Taxonomy (NCBI): domain Eukaryota; kingdom Metazoa; phylum Arthropoda; class Insecta; order Diptera; family Diopsidae; genus Teleopsis; species Teleopsis dalmanni. The sequence continues at coordinate 72,158,206 of NC_051848.1, read as the reverse complement.
ACAAAATTTATGCAAACCATTTGAAATTACACTCTAAATTTAGACAAACATAAAACATCCTTGTATCTCCGCGATCAGTAGTTGGAAAGTAAGTGGTCTCAGGGTATTTGCATTTTGGGCAAGGATGTTCATCAGAACGGGGCAATGAAGGATCACTTAAAATTTTAGGATTCACGTACGTTAGTTCCCTATAATATAAAGGATATAATTTTTGCATAAAAATTTATTAATTTTAAATAACTAATTTTGTATTGTTCTTAAAAAAAATATTTTTTACAATTATAAAGTAATTCCCCCTTTAACGCGGTAGGTTAGTTGCGGGTTATAGGAAAACTCGTTATAAGGGTATTCCCGTGTATCCCGTATACACACGTATAAAGGTACGCGAAGTTAATAATGAACTGTACAAATTCCCGCGTTATATCGAGGAATGCCCGTGTTATACGGGGATTGAAATCGCGCAATATGAAAACACATTATAAGGGTGTCGCGATATAGGAGGATTACTGTATAATTAAAATTGCACCACCCATAAAAATGTTTATTTGTACATCAACTTCCTGGTACCTTATATTTATATATATGGAAATCCAGTAGCTAAAATTCATGAGAATAAATATACTACAGATATATATTACCAAGTTGATAGAAAAACTAATTTTTCTAATGATAGATTTTGAATTAATATATTAGGTATAAAAAAAATATTAACTTCAAACTTAACGCTTTTTCTTCAAACATATAAAATCTTATATATTTTAAAATATGTGTATAATATTCACATATTCATAAGCAAAAACTTACTCAACACTTTTTTTAATAATATTTATAAAAACGCAGTTTGATTCTGCAACTTTTTCAAATTCGCACAGACGACAAATATACATAAGGACATGCCTCTCATCATCTTCTCTTGCAAGTAAAGTGTTGTGACTAAAACAAATCCATTAAATATTATCTACAATAGTTATGTATCGCTTACCATTCAGGGCAAAATTTAAGCGATAGAAACGGAATACGCTTCGATCTTTCCTTATGAAATTCCAAAGCCATTTTTTCTGCCAACCGTTTCAAATGCAACGTTTACGCAAAATGATTTTATTATTTTCAATTTAGTATATTAACAACAATACATTCATGTGTCATACAAGAATGTCACACAAACGGTACGAATTGTAATAAACACGCATGAAGTGCATATATTAAAAGCGTGAAAATATGTGTACGTATGTACCTACATATATGCTATATAATTGGACATGCAATATATCTAAAAGTTAATTTAATGCATATTATTTATATTGTTTTTAAGATTTTTTAATATTTTTCGTAAAAATCTGCTTCTGTTGTTTATTAATTCAAATTCAAATTCATTAAGTAGAGTAAACAAGAGACGGGGAAAACCCGAATGAAGTTACTGATGTATATTACTTTATATTGCTTGCCATGCTTAGTAAGTATCGATAGCATGGCTATAATAAAGGTCTTATGTTGCGAATTGAATAAGTAAATCAGAAGTGATGTGCAGTCTAAAAACGCTGAGCGTCGCTACTTTTTCTTATCGTTCAACTGCTTAATGTGATTCTGATTGTAAATATTTACTTTATTGATTTAAAATTCTTTTACAAAGTTTTCTTAAAGCTAGGATTACATAGTTTTAGTTAGTTCCTAAACATTTAGTATTTTTGTAAGAGTATTTATCTCTTTCAGGTAGTTAGTTTTTTTCTTCGGTTACAATTTATAGCTTTACAATTACATCTTTTAATATTTTTCTGAAAAAAAAAATTTGATTTACTCTACTTCAACTTCTACCTTAATCTAACCTACAGCTAGTATTTGCAATATTTACCGGCAGAATAGCACCTAATGTTAACTTTCAGCTAGAAATTATATCTTGCCACGATGCACCACCGCAGTATGGCATTGCACCAAATATCTCGCTCACCTGTGTACATCTCTCCCAATACGTAATGTAAGTGACTAATTCTCATATGTTGGTTTCAAACACGTCGACATCGAGCGCTTTACAGTAAATCCATTACCTCATTGCTTCGTTGGAACACTCAATACCAAGCATAGGTCGCACCAAGAGGAAGTCTTTGTATATTATGTATTTGCTAGCTGCTGTTCTGGCTGCTACTGAATGTTCAACTGCTTAACCTCTTAAAAGAGCTTAGCTGTAAGATGTCGAATCACAGAGAAAAGTTCCAGCTATGTTTCTTTGCAGCACTTTTTTCTACTGTGAGTTTTAGTTGTACTCTAGTCGTCATGGTATAAAATTGTATTTGGTGCGAGCATAGTACCTCCCTACTATCGAGGATTGTGTGCTACTTTGCTCTGTTGGTACTGCTGTCACTCCGTGTTTTAATTGCTATAAGCGCGCAACTTGATCGGTTACTGTACCGTTCTGTCTGATCGCCTAATCATGGAACTTGTTGGTGGTTGGTTCACGAATGAGGGTATACCTTCTGTTACTTCGACCACCGGAGGCTTAAGAGACGTTTGCGACTTTACTTCTTTGTTGCTCTTATTGTCGTTTAACGTCTCTCGGTTTAAGATACACCACGCGGTAAGGCCCAGCATAAGGGTGGCTGAATGGGTCATGCATGCGGCCGACTCGCAGGAAAATGAATTTACTAGTTGACAGCTAGCTGGGCATAAACACTGGTCGTAAATCATGTCGTGTGGTAGACTGGGTTCTCTCAGAACGTTATCTTGTCTTGCTCCATGACTTAATGAAATCCGCTTTAGCCAGTTTGATAGCGACATCAGTTAGCAACTGCCTGAAGGTGCTAAGTTGATTAACATCTAGTCAGAATATCATCTTCACCGGACTAGCGTTCTGTGCTTTCCTAGATTCCAACAATATCAATGAGAGGAGTGCTGTTTTAATAAATAGGTCTGTTCCCGTGCGGTGTTGAAGTAAAATTAAATACCAAATTACTTGCTAGTAGAACAGCATTTAAATACTACTTAACAATAATACTAAATACTTATGTTTATATCTAATATACACAACATAAATATCTAATTGTGAATAAAAAAGCAATTGTGGAGGCTTAATGTAGAAGAGTGAATAAAAAAGACAACAATCAATTTATACACTTGTAAAAGGATGCTGGACAGCACATAGGTGCAACGGAACATTAACCATATGATAGTTTAGAATCATTTGGAAAGAACAGATTACGCAAAGGCGATTGATATGCTGCTAAAATGCTGCTAAAACGCAACACAATCGAAACACATATGAAGCGAATCATTTCAGAATATGAAAAATATATCAAATACGAGAAAATTTTATAATTTTCATAGTGTTGTCTTTTATGATATCAATATTTTTATGACCACGGTCTTTCCCGATTGTTATAATAGCATGAGAGACGCTGTAACGCATAGAATAGGGGATGCCTTTTCCGTTATAGAGTGAAAGGAGGAAAATTAAATACCTCCCGCGGACCAAATGATCAGAAGAAGGTCATATCCTTAAAAACCCCTAAATGTAAGCTACGTATTGGAAATTTTGAGGTCGTAGGTTGCGGATACCATAACTAGTCAACGATGGCGATCGTATAACTTCAATCGTCGGTATGGAGGCAACAGTTAGCAGCACCAATACCAAAATCGGATGCGGTAGGCCAATCACCTGCCCAATTTAAACCAACTGATTAAGGAAACCGCAATAAATAATTATAGAAATGGACACAATTTACAGATGACGACCTTCAGCATGACAACTAACACATGAACCTGTAATAGAAAGACGCTTTTGTAATCCTCACGCCTTACGGAACAACGAATTTCAAAATCACAAACCTAACTTCTTAGGCTATTTCAAAGTACGTTGGCCTGACACTGGTGAGCAGATAACGGCAGACGGGCACACCATAATTTTCTCTGATAGTGAAATAAACCAGCCGCGAAGAAATCGGGCTGTCGGGTTTTTGCTCTCAAAAGAGATTCGCAAAGCACTGATGAGCTTTGAAAGGGCAGCCTTTCTCAGATAGGGTCATTTGCATAAGTTTACGGACCCGAGCTAGAAATCTATTTTGCTTGCAATGCTACGCACTTACCGACTATGCAGACTTTTCCATTAAGGAGGAATTTCACTAATTAAGGAGGATATACTAATTGTCATGGGCAAGTTTAACGACCAAGTTGGTACTGAAAACACGGGCATAGAATGTTGTATGGGCAAACATGACATCGGTAGAAAAACAGAAAACGGTCTGAGATTTAGTGGAATGTGCGCAACGAACAACTTGGTTATACGAAAGACAATATTTTCGCACAAGCGCATCCATAAATTCACATCGGTATCGCCAGACCATAGAACTGAAAATTAAATCGACCACATCACCATCTGTAAGAAATGCCATGGATCTGTACGGATTGTACGGAATCGCAGAGGAGCAGATCTTTTCAGCAATCATTACCTAATCGCTGTCATTTGACTAAAAATATGTCCAGTAAGTGACAAAAAAGCTAAAATGCCAAAGAAAATTACCGCCGACAAATTCGTACGTGATTTAAACAACATAACTGGCAGCTACTTTGATACGGCGCGGCCGCAAACAAGGCATACTGCCAGCCTGCATGCCGAAGTTACTTTCTCAAGCTGACGACTTTCTCAAATCTCTCGAGCGCTCCCCACTCGCAGTTATTTTGATACGGCGTGGCCGTCAACGAGACATGAGGCCAGCCTACAGATCAAACTCACTTTCTCAAGCCGACAAATTTCTCAAATCTCTTCACTTGGAGGTATTTTGACACGACGCGGCCGCCGACGAGGCATGAGGGCAGTTAAAGTTATGTATCGAAGCGATGATTATCGGTGTTCTCTCCGGCTCCAGCGTTTATCACCATAACTACAGCCAGCAGCACACGCTAAACAGTAGCCAGTAGCAGCCATAATAAACGCCGCTAAAATTGTCGCAACGATACGCGCAAACTAAACCAAACCGGTATCCGACTCCGTTTATCCATGATGTGACGAGTATTCTTCATGGTAAAACTGTGTTTTCGAAGATTGACTTGCAGAAAGCGTATCATCAGATACCGCTCGCACCAGCAGACATCCCGAAAACGGTTTATGACTTGAATGATCTTGCCCAAGCTACTTTGCTTAACTTTATGGCTCTGGATGCACAATTGACGCTCACGACTGATGCTTCAGACTTTACGGTGGGTGCTGTTTTGCAACAAGTGGTGAAATGAGTGACTCAGCCGTTGACATTTTATTCAAAAGGTTTGAGTCCAGCACAGACTAGGTACAGTGCTTATGATCGTGAGTTGACCACTATCTATCAAGCTGTCCAACATTTCAAGTATGAATTGAAGGCACATGATTTCGTCATTTTTACGGATCACAAACCATTAATGTTTGCGTTCAGGTAAATTAGTGAGAAGGCATCTTCTCGTCGTGCTATGCAGCTGCAGTTTATTAGTCAGTATTGCACTAATATTCGTCATCTGGCTGGTGCAGATAATACAGTGGCTGACTCTTTGTCTCGGCTTGCAACGGTTCAGATGGAGGCAAATGAGATTGAGTTGATTGCATAAGACTGATGCAGAATTGCTCCCTCAGCTGCAGTGCCAGTCTGAGAATGGCGTTGGGTTATTGAATTGTACTGCGATGTGTCACGCAGTCGTGTTCGGCCCTTTGTCCCCGCAAACTGTCTGCAGCTGGTGCTTACAAAAGTCCACGCTTTGGCTCATCCTGGTATTAGAGCAACGCGGAAGTTGGTGCAGGCTAGGTATGCTTGGCCTGGGTTGGTTAGAGATATTGCAGTGTTTGTGCGTAGTTGCGTCGTGTGAAAAATTGGTTAATTTGCTGATGTTGATAGTCGGTTCCAGCATGTTCATGTTGACATTGTGGGCCCATTGCCTTTGTCTCGATGGCTTGTTGCTGTGCCTTTGGCAGGTATTACTACAGAGGTAGATACAACGCCTTTTATAGACGGTTGGGTGGTAAGTTTTGGTTCTCCGCATGCTATTACCACTGATTTGGGTCGGTAGTTTGAGTCTACTGTATTTCGGGAAGTGACGGGATTGCTTGGAGAGAAGTATATTCATACCACGGCTTATCACCCTCAAGCAAATAGCATGGTCAAGCGTTTTTATAGGACATTGAAGGCGGCCATCCGGTGTCATTCCTCAAGCAATTTAAAGAGGTCTTTTCCACTTGTGTTGTTGGGATTACGAACAACACCGAAGCTAGATCTAAATGATAGTCCTTCAGAGATGTTGTTTGAAAATCCTCTTTGTGTTCCGGGGCAGATGCTTTCGGATTTCAAGCAGAAATCGTCGGAGACTGATTTCGTTTCGTCGTTGCGAAGGGCGTTAGCGAAGGTTAAAGCCGCTGAATCAACCAGGCACTGTCATTCATCTGTGTATTTTCCGCGTGACGTTACCAATTGTAAACACGTTTTTCTTCGAGTGGATCGTTCGCGATCTCCACTTGAGCAGCCGTATGAAAGTCCATTTGAGATGCTGAGACGTAGTAAGAAAACGCCGGTCATTGTTTGCCGCGGAAAAGAGGTGACGGGTTCGAATGACAGGTTGAAAGCGGCATACTTAACTTGTAATGACCAGAAATGCGTCAGCCCACAGCGCTGCTGGATAGTGGTCAGCCAGTGACTGCTTGCAATCGTAGGCGTGTATCCCTGTCGCCGATTCCGAAAGTGACGCGGGCTGATAGAGTAGTGCGTTTTCCAGCAAGGTTAGCGGAGTTTCGAGATTAAGTCTGTGTAGTTCGACTCAGTTGTGGTGTCGCGTTGTTGCTGGTACTCCATCGCTAGGAGGAATTACTGTGGCGATCCAGTAAGCTATGGATTTGTTGAGATTGAAAAGTAAAATTCAATTTCAAATATTTTGATCATTGATAATTGTTAGTGCTTCTATTCATTAGCAAGGTGTGGAGACCATTGCTAAAGTTTAATTCATTTGATGGATGAATAACAAGCAACAATACCTTGTCTCTTTGATAACAAATTTTTAAAGGAATTTGGATTATAATGCATATGTAAGTTTGAATATTCGAAACTTAATGATTAAAATAAGGTAATAGAGTAAATAAATACAGAAAAAAACATCCTTAAATAACTGTTTTCCCCTCACATATGAAGTTTGGTCAATATGGTTACCGAAGAAACATTTGCTCCGTTTACTCGAGCCTTAAAAGTTGTTTTAAGGCTCTTAAAACCGATTTCAAGCTCGCGTACACACCCGAAATTGAATTTTGCTTAAAAGCAGTTTTAGATTACTAAAAGAAGTTTAACAACACTTTTAGTAAGAAACATCACTTTTAAGCATTGCGTAAACACCTTGAAAGCAGTTTGAGGTTTGAATTGTCAGCTGTTTACTATCAATAAGTATTTAAATTTTATTACAAATAACAATATTGACAAAAAATCTAAAAATATCAAGAAAAATGGAAAATAAAAAGAAAAAATTGGATAAAAGAAGAAAAACGTATTTAATTAAATACTGAAAATAAATAGTAAAATTGTTGGACGGCAAGAAATATAGAAAGTACACTATATATATGAAACAGTTCGCCAAAAAGTAGAAGTCGAAAGTACTACCATTTTATTAAAGAGTTGCTCACACATTTCTCGTAATTTTGTAAATTTTATATGGGATATTTCTAAAATTTTTAATGTTTTATTATTTTATTCTACTATTTCGGTTATAATATCTTTTGCGATAAAAGTGAAACAATCTGCAGTTTTACTCTATCCATTTTTCATATGTTTAATACATTTTTGTTTACCGCTTAACAGTTGACTGATAAAATCAATTTTATAAATAATTTTAAGACTCGCGTAAATGTAGTGATTGTCATGAAACCATCATAACTCAAATCCCGTAAATTTGTGTGTGTAAATTCCGTTTGATAATTTACTATTAGCTTACATTATTTGGTGTATGGGCTGCTTTCTATTACCAACATCTGTAAATATTGTTTATAAACATTCGGGTTTGTTGTCGATTATTCAATTTATATATTTTGATGAAAATTACTGGAATGTCATCTGCAATTTATTTAGAAAATTATCTGGATGGTATGTGAATTTAGCTACCAAAATAAATATTTTTCAAAGGATCGTATGCATTATACATACATACATATGTATGTGGGAATGTGTTCTGAAAATATTAAGTGCATTTTAATAGTAAATTTTTGGCATATACCGTTTTGTGCTTGAATATCGCTATACAGTTTGATATTTTTACTTAATACAATTTGAAGGAACTTATTTTATTGATTTAAGAAATAAATTTTGACTTAGGTTTAGAATCATTACCAACAGAATTGGAGCGTAATTTTAAACTTATGCGTAAGTTAGATGACCGGGCCCAAACTGCTATGAAGAGTATAGACAGCCATGCAAAAGAATTTATGCAAAAATTATCATACAACAGTAGCTCCATGAATGAGGATGAACGTAAGGAAAGATTACTTGACATTCAATCACTGTTTAGTAAGGCAAAGGAATATAGCGACGATAAAGTTCAGCTAGCAATTCAAACGTATGAACTTGTTGATAAACAAATACGGCGTTTAGATAATGACTTGGCAAGGTTTGAAGGCGAAATTCAAGAAAAAGCCGTGTCTGTCGGAAGTAAATCTGAAGAAGTGATTTTGAAAAGTATGTATGTCCATATATTTCTATGCAACATTACAACATATGTGTGCAATCATTTTTAGAAAGTCGTAAGAAAACTGCTGAGGCTAAATTAGCTGGTAAGAAACGACGTTCCTCTTCAATAGAAGGAGAAATAACAACGAATACCTCAGGTATAAGTGCAGGCTTAGCGGGTGCGCACGGTAGTAAGAAGAAAAAACAGAAAAATAATTCTGAAAAAGAAGTTCGACGAAAAGCTATTAAGGTATTTATGTAAAAATAATTGATTAATAATATTTTTTAATGTAAATTAAATATATATAATAGTTTTTTAAAGCTAAATACATTATATATATAAAATACTTATAAAATTTATTTTAAACCAATGACACCTAATATTCATATCGCACACCCTCTTCAAAAGAGGCAAAACTCGAAATTCGTCAATTTCCAGAAAACGCAAAAAATGTTTTGCAGCGTAGTGTCATACCTAACAAAAAAAATTGATATAACTCTTTTTTTTGATAATTTGCAACAATAAAAACAAAGTGGAATTTTGCGTATTAGTAGACAGGTAAACTATAAGCAAGTTTCATACATTAACTCAAAATTGACGAATTTCGAGTTGTGTCTGTTTTGAAGAGGCGATATGTGCTATTGATTCAAATTGTAATTAATGTACAATATTAACAAAAAGAATATAAAAAATCTGTTCAGATGTGCACAGTCAATTTGTGTTCGTATATTTATCGCAATCTTATTCGCAATTAACTCAAATATTCAATTGAACCTGCAAAGGCACTGAATTTTGATAGGTGAAGCTTAAAAAAATAAAATAGGTAAACTAAAACGTATTCGTATAAAAAAAATAGTGAGTATGGCTTAAAGTTTATTGTATACATATATATTTGCATATAATTTTATGATCGAAATCAAATTTCAGTATAAAATTAAAAAAATTTGAGTAATACAACTATTTGTATAAATGTAGTTTACGTAGTTTACATATAAATCTACATTTTGTTATTCTTTCTGTTAGAAAATCAATGATATGGATGACTCGGAGAAAGAATCTGGCCATACTGCAACCACTCACCCTAGCGATGTAATAGATATGCCAGTTGATCCCAATGAACCAACATATTGTCTTTGCCACCAAGTTTCGTATGGTGAAATGATTGGCTGCGATAACCCAGATGTATATATTAAGATTTAATTGCTGTTTCCATATTTATTTTATTTGTTTTTTAGTGTCCTATTGAATGGTTTCATTTTGCATGTGTTGGCCTCACAACTAAACCAAAAGGAAAATGGTTTTGTCCAAAATGTTCGCAAGATCGAAAAAAAAAGTAACCACTATAAACAAAGCAACATTTTCGAATATATGAAGCATAAGATTAGTTTGTATTTTATTTATTCCTTATATTCTGTATATATAGCACATCAGTCAATAATATGGATGACTAACTAAGAAAAACAATTTTTTTTCTGCCAAAAATCGATTTTACTCGTCAATATAATCTCCTTCAAGGACAATACAATAATTTCCAACGCTTCTCTTACTTCTCGATGCCGTGCTTGTAGAAGGATTTGTCTTTTATCTCAAAATAGGCTTCAGTTGCAGCAATTACTTCTTTATTTAAGATGAATTTCTTACCGGCGAGCATTTTTTTGAGATCAGCGAATAGCCAGTAGTTGCTGGGGGCCAGATCTGGACTATACAGTGGATGAGGAAGCAATTCGAAGTGTAATTCGTGCAATTTTGCCATCGTTTTTATTGACTTGTGACATGGGGCATTGCCTTGATAAAACAAAATTTTTTTCTTCGTTATATGCGGTCGGTTTTTCACAATTTTTGCTTTCAAACGATCCAGTAATGCCGCGTAGTAGTTACTATTGATGGTTTTTCCCTTTTCAAGATAGTCCATGAAGATTATACCATGTGCATCCCAAAATACTGAAGCCATAACCTTCCCAGCTGACTGTTGTGCCTCTAGCCGCTTCGGACGTGGTTCCCCGGCTGCAATCCACTCAGATGATGATCGTTTTGATTCTGGAGTGAAGTTATGGATCCATGTTTCATCTATTGTTACATATCGACGCAAAAAATCTGATTTATTACGTGTAAACATCGTCAAACACTGCTCTGAATCATCAACAAAAGAGCTTTCTCATGGTCAAATGTTCATGCATAATTGTAAACACACTGCCTTTTGATATCTCTACGGTCTCAGCTATCTCATGCAATTTCAATTTACGATCGGATATAACCAATTATTGGAGTTTTTTGATGTTTTCTGGAGTAACCACCTCAATTGGATAACCAGAACGTTCACCATCATCGGTGTTTATACGATCACGTTTAAATTCAGCAAACCAATAACAAATAATTTTTTTCGATGGAGCAGAGTCCAAATAACACTTTTGCAGCCATTGCCGAGCTTGTACAGTATTTTTTTCATCAAGAAGTTTTGAATATAACAAAGTAGCTTCACTTAAACGGCTATCACTTTTTTCTGACTAATTGAAATGTCATGAAATTTTACACATAGTCTTTTGAAGGTTGGTACTTCATAAAAGTCATATAGATTTAACAATGGCAGCGCTATCTGTGTGTCAGTCGTACGACTTATTGACTGATGTATTACAGTTCTTTTTGAATGATTTTTTTATTTATAATATTGAAATATAGTTATATTATATATCCATAACATTACATAGATTATGTATATATAAAAAATTATTTTAATAATCTAATATCAAATTATTCATCCTATAGCTATTAATTTAATATGTAACAATGAATTTTATTAAAAACCAATATGCTCTCTGTAAACCGGAGACTCAGAAATATATAAAAGCAAATCAAGTAATAACGATTAATTGATTATAATATCACCGCGTCAATATTACTGCGGTATCTGTATACAATTTTTATCAAAATCGTTTTTAATCCAGCTATAACGAAAAAGGTATTATCCCAAAAAAACTGACACTATATTTCTTAATTGTTTCCTTAATTTAATGTATAATAATAATATATATTATTAATCTATAATAATAATATATATTTTAAATCTATAATAATAATATATATTATTTATTAATCTTTAATAATAATATATTATAATAATAGTTTTTTATGTCACTATTTAAACAATTTATAATTTAATTGTCCAGTTTAACAAGAGCATACTATATTCCACGAGATAATAATTAAACCATTAATGCCTTTATATAAAAATTTATTTAGCTATTATATATTTTCAATAATGAGTTATTCTGTTATAAAATCAAAAATATAATTAAAATAAATATTGTCAAACGTATGTATTGTTTTGATGTTAGAAATTAAGATGCATGATTATTTAAAAGACACATCAAGGTGAATTTCTCGCCAATTATATTCCATTCTTTCCCCTTTTTACTTTGCATAATATTGTTGCATATGTATATTTGTATAATAATAAAGTTGAATAGGTCACAAACAAATCTCTTAATAAACAATAGCACCCCGTTCAAGCAATTACAATGGAAGCTTGTTTTATGTCAAAAGATTCTAATATCGTTAATGTGTGATAAGAACTTTATAGCTGGCTTAAGGTGAAATAAAATAAACGACTAACTACAATTATTTTCAAAATACTTTTGTTTAACTTCAGCAATTTAAAAAATTGCAAGAAAATAAATAAACTATAATTTTTAATATAAAAAACATTTTAAATAATTCAATCAAATACGACGACAATAACATAAATGTAAGTTACTCTGATACTAAAGAGCATCAGTATTATTTTTATTAAAACATTTAAAAAATACTCAAATAATGACATTTGTATATATAGTTTAAATAATCTAAAATATTTTTTGCCTAGCAATGTGATATTGCTAGGCAAATTTGTAGACGATATTTACTTAATTAGTACCTCCTTAAGAAGATGTCTTAAAGATTAAAGATAAAATCCTTTAGGAGTTCATTCCTCATATATTTAGTAAATGTTGCACATGCTTTTCATATCTGAGGCAAGAATCATTTAAATAAAGGTTTAATAATCTATAGTGGTTATGTACCCAACAGAGATTCATCAATAAATGTATTGGAAGACATACCATTATCATTCTTATTTAAGAGAAGCGAACTTGTCTGTATAACGTTAAGTATTATACTGAATACAGGAAAATATCAATAACTGCTTGCATTATACTAACGTATTATCACAGATATTTTAAATTTTCTGTATCTGGTAATCCAAAGAACAGAAATTTTTAAACACCTTATTTCAAACACCATCCTAATGTTATTTGGTTGAACTCAAGGACTTTAAAGGGGTTTACCTAGACAAAACAAGCTAAAGGTTGTCTTGCAGAACTTCCACCAATGCTCAAGAAGTTTTTAAGATATTTGTAGTTCCTCAGAAAAGGCTGTACTATATACCCTGTAACCTATTTTAGAACCGCTAAAAAGATTTTATATTTTGGAACCATAAAACAAGCAGTTGATAATTTATTATTATAAACTAATGTTTTGTAGATATATTTTATCCTGTCACCTTTTGTACAAGTATTTCATGCTTTAAACCAAAGTTTCTATTTTATTATTGTAGTATATCTACAAATTAATTATATTATCAACAAACAAAATAATTATTTGTTGATGGTAATATGATGATATACGGTACCGGCACATGCCAAAAGCAAAGATCTGCATTTTGCATTGGTCTCAATCTTGCCATGTAAAAAAAGAACTTTAATTCTTTTGTTTTGCGCAAATGAAATTCGTAAAGTGCATTAACTTGCATTGGAATTTTATTTAACCCGAATTATTAAATAATAATATATTTTATTTTTTAAATTAATTAAAATGCATAATAAGCACTTTTATATGAAAAATACTAGGAGAGTAAGGGATCGTGCACTGCGACCTAAAAGATCTATTGTGCCTAGTTGCAACATAGTTATATTCGCCACGGGAAATACCTACAATACTTTATCCTTTAACCACTTTACATTATAAACTATTCAGTAGTTAACAATCCAAAAGTTTACAATTGTTCTGCAATCAACTCTACGATTTTTCAAGCCTAACTTTCAAACTAAGATATAAAAAATAATGACTAAGGGATAGCCACTCAATTTAAAAAAAAAAATCGTGAAGTTTAGCTGTAACGACTACCGGAAGATTGGCTAGTTAGGTGTCTTCTTAAAACAAAACATCTTTCATTTTCGAACGGGAATGTTGTTTGGTAATTACGATATTCATTTACATAATAATGTTGCATAGTATACATAGTATAGTATATTTGCATAGTATAGTTAGCACGATCCGTATCACGATCTTGCCAATTTAAAATTGAGGTAGGCATGAACATCTACTCGCTGATGGTCAGCATAGTCATCGTTCTCGGGTTTTTCGAAGCCAATCAGCTTCTAAATCAACAGTTTTCTTATTTTTAGCCTCTATTGTGATGTAGAGCTCATTCTTGACAGACAAAATTTACACTTTATAGGCCACCTATTTACCTGTGCACTATCACAGAATGATAAGGCTGCACTGGGGAGTTTTTGAGAGAAAAGTTTTTCGTAAGATCTTTGGTCGTATACGAGGCATCCAGTGGCTTCACTGATTTCGTAATGTCGTGAGAATGGATTAGGGTGCTTCAATGAAAAAAGTTTTTAAAGCGACAATTGAAGAAAGAAGACCCCTCTATGACCATGTCTCCGATGAAGTTATCAAGTTAAAGGGGTACTAACCGCACTTGATATATAAGATTAGAGAAGGCGCATATGCAGCAGAGGCACATAAAAATACTGTGTCGAAACAAAATCCGATAACAGGTATAAACGCCAAATAAATAAGTAATTTGCCTCTGGGTTGTACTGGTGTGCTCAGGTTCCATAAACAGCATTGAACCCATCTTGTATTACTTGATTCATTCTAATATGGCCTTTGCAATGTTTGAATGATTGCCTTTTGTGTTCAAAGGACAGCAAACTTTGTAATTCTTATAGCTTTATCTTGATGCACTCATATCCTGTGCAAGTTTTTCGAACTTATTTGGTCGTGATGTAATACCATTTGATAAATTTTTCTAATATTTTCATTAAAGTTTTATTAAACTTTCGTTATAGTTTCCTTCAACTAATCTATTACGAACGTTATAGTATTATTTGAAAAGTTTTCGTCATGCTTTCCCCACTGACTTACTAACAGACTTACTGACTTTTATTCTTTTCAATATCATATATTGTATATCATTTGAACAATAATTTATGCATGTACAAGTCGAAAACTTCGCAGTAACAACTTTTTACCATAGAAAAATGTATATTAATATTAAAAATACAATATCATATCTAACGTTATGCCCTATATTTTAAATTAGGTTTAAAATAAATGAGAATTATAAATGCATAAAATTCAACATACTTATGTAAGCGAATCAGGTTTGAAATAAATGAAAATTATAAATTAATAAGAGCATTAAAACCACAGTATGTTCGTTTATAGCTCGTTTTTTATAATTATTAATTCTGCTTAAAAGACTAGGACTATAAGCAATAAAATTAAATTACTACAGAGTCTCTATGTTACCGTAGACTAAAATATTTAATAGTTCGGGTAAAAATTGTTTAGTTTTTTAGATGTATTCTATGCATTTATAAAATAAAATAATAGTTTGTGCATATCAAGTTAAACCAGTCTAAGAGTGTAAGGAAAGTAATTTCATTATTTCGCAATAGAGAATTTTAATTCGTTTTCTTGTCCATAAGTTTATATTGGCATAGATAAAAACATGCACTTTTGCAGACATCAGCTGGTGAATTACTCGAACGATGAGCCGACTCAAAGCGTCATGAAAGTCGCATTTAATAAATAATTGTGATGCTGTCTGCTTGTAGGAAATTACCGGGAATCGTTTTTTTAGAGAAGGTGTACATACAGTGGTTCGCAAACTTTTTTCGACCCAAAGATCACAATGAAATTTTTGTTTCTTAGTAGGGACCACAAAGTTTAAGAATAATAAATTGTTTGATTATTTTAAAATTCTTTATGCATCTCTAGGCTATAAAATAGGTATATAATTACTTGGAAATTGTTTGTGCTTAATTTTTAATAAGTGAGGTTTCAGTGAACAAACTACAAGATATTTATCCATACCTGTTAAATTTGATTCACGGACCTTTTTTAACCATCTCGATTTTTAACTACTGGTTCTCTAGACAATATCGCAATCACATTTGAGTTGTATTGTTCCTTTTTTTTTAAAAAAGGGATGAGTTTTAGTCAAAATAATGAAAAGGGTTTCAGAGATCTGATTTATGTTGGGCAGATCTTGAAAAGCCTTTGCATTTCGGATCATCCTAATGCTTATATCAAATCAACATAACTTTTTAGATTGCAAAACTTTTTACTCCATTCTTTTCTATGAGGATGTCAAAATAGGTAAAATCAGTTTTTTGCCAGCAAAGATTAGAAGTTTTATGAGATTGGAAATATGCTACTGCCAGAAAGATGGAAAAAGGTATTGGACCAAAATGGAAAATACATAAATCAATAAAATATTTATTTTTGCTACATTAACATTAATAATTAAATTTAATTAAAAACTAAATTTTCAATGTTTATTTAGTTAAATTAATTATTTTTACTTATATATTTTGTCTACTCAAAAGAATTTTTAAATGAGTTTTTACTAAAAACCCATAGGTTTTTTATTAAAAAAATTAACTTAAAGTTTGTGTTTTGCCGTATTTTTAAGCCAACTTAATGTTTTAGATTACATGAAATGAGTTGAAATTAATAACAAATTAACAGTGACTTAATGACGCAAATTACTTTATGTTACATCCAATTTGCTTTGTTCGTTTAGTATCCTGTAAAACTTGTTGATGTGCAGATAATGAAAGCCGAACGACGATATCACGATCTTCTATACGTCAAGCTCCACCACAGGTGTAGCTACCGTTATTGTTGGTTAAAAATTGTCCGCAAGCTTTAAGTTCCGTAAATACTTCAGTAAAAAAACCAGGTTCAGCATTTATTTTAAGCATTTTGTTACTCAAGCGATTGACAATTATTAGGCATCTATAAATAAAATGGAATTTAGAAATGTTATTACTGTGGAATGTTAAAAATGGTAAGTCCAAAAAAATAAATACTTTTACTATGTGTGCACCTATAAATATGTAATATTACAAATACAATAACAAAATATTTACCTATCCCAAAATTTATCTTTTGAATCTTCTACTAAGAATGGCTTCAATGGGTAACTGATTTCGTTTCCCATATATGAATACGATAGATATAAACAAGTTAAAACAGCTGCTTGCAATTCAGACTCCTTTGTTTCTTCTCCATCTACCAGCTCACGCACAAGCATGTACACGAATACGACATTTGCTGGATTTATGAAAGCAACATCCTGAAAAATGGATTACAAGAAAACATACGAATTAAATTAGAAGATATGAATATTATGACTTTATTTATTTTCGACTGATATCGTATCACATAAAGGTGGATCCACACCAAAGCGAACGCTTGCAGGTAATCGTACCTGCAAAAGTTCGTTTGTTCGCAGGTGTGGAAGCACCTTAATACGATATAGATCACTTAGTCTTTTGTGAATTTCATGCATATTCGTCATATGGGACAATACGAGTCCGCTTGATCGTACACCAAGCTTAATATTTAAACTAAAATTGAATAGCTTTAAAAATATTGAAATGATTTGTAATTTTCGAATTATTTTCCGTCTTCTAACTTTATTATTAGAAAAATATTATATACATACTTATACAATACATATAATATAAGATAATATATATAATATTAAATATAGTATATACAATATTTAATATAATATATGCAATTTATTATATATAATAAAAACAAAATGAATTCTGAAAATGATAACCAAGTAGATATAAGAGATAAACATTTTCCAATTCAGCCCCTTACTTTTCCAATTATTACAAGTAGGGCGCTACTACTTGTAATAATCTAAGTTTTAGTACAATATTTTTCTATTTGCTTTCAATGTTTTTATTAATTATTATTCTACAGTTTTGCAGTATTGAGAAAATATAAGGTAACTTACTACCTATGATGTTAAGAATAATTAAAAAAAAAATAGTAAAAATCTGAACGTAAGCTCTTAATAAATATAGACTTCTAAATAATTGAATATAATCTACGATGTATAAGAAATATCTTGGCACATTGCTTTTTTTTATACCATATAATGTTAAATACTCAAACAAAGTTCATCATTTCTTGATCTTAAATAAAAACAAACATGGATCTACGACCCTAACGCTGACGTTTTCTTGATCGAAAATGAAAAAAGCGTTCTTTGTCAATATCTCAACAACTACTAAAAAATTTTATTTATTATTATTTTTGGAATTCTCTGGCTAAAGTACTTTAGGAATGATTTCACTTGATGCTGTGTAAGATTGTTGTCGACTACGAGTATTGATTCACAACATAACTTTGTGTAGGTATGAAGAGTATATCAACCAAAAAGTAAGTTCCCTTAGTTATGAGAATATTTTTAATGTTTCATTTAATTATTTTATTAAATGATACTAATTTTTGTATTATTAACTCATATATTGGCTCATGCAAGGAGGCCACAAATATTTGAACATATATAAGCATGACTCCTAACTTCGCAATCAGTAACACCAACACTGAAACTATTGAAAATATCTGCTACCTTGGAAGCATAATAAATTCAATATAATTTAGCTGTGTCAATGGCGAAGCAGAATTTACAAGACATGGTCTGCATTTGCAAGTCTCCGAAACATCTGGAGCTCAAGCGAATTATCTCCGAAGACCAAGATCAATGTATATAATGTATGTGTCATATCAATTCTGCTATATAGCTGTGAAACATATAGCTGGTGAGCATTGAAACTAGCCGCATGCTAGCCGCAGTCTTTTATCAACAAATGTCTGCGAAATATATTGAGAATTTGGTGGCCCCGTGTGCTGGACAGTATAACGCTGCTGCAACTCACAAACCAAGAAAACATCAACGAGCAAATAAAACAACGAAAATACAACTGGCTCGGGCACACATTAAGAAAACCCTACGAAGAGGTCTGTCATGCTGCCCTACCCGGCAGGCCTCGGACCACATGGAGATGAACAATCTGGCAAGAAACTAACAAAACATTTAACGAATTAAGATATTTAGCATTAAACAGAAATACCTGGCGATTCTATGTAAATATTATATGTTCCTAATAGAACACGGCTTAATAATAAAAAAAAAGCACGATACAAAGAAAGAGCGTCTTTGCATCTTAGCCTGCTTGTTTACATGATTCCAAATTGTCATGCGGTTGAGCTAAGATACTCCAAACTACTCCTGAGTCCAATGTTCATTAGATTTGTGGACTTTTATAAAAAAATATTCCATAAAATATTTAACAATATACATATATAGTTCATAATATATAATTATAATATAAATAACTGAAAAAGTATCGTAAATGCAAATACGGTATATTTTCATTACTCCCAATTCGATATCCTGGTTATATAAGCTAAGTCTTCAAATATTTATACATTTTGTGTTTATATAACTGTTTGTATTTTTCTATTTCACTCTCCCACCCGAAAAATGAATAAATTACTGGACTATTTTGTAAGAAAAAGTTATTGCTATTATAAAGGTTATAAAACCTCTAGGTCGATCTCTAGTCGAGATGATGTCAATAGCAACATCATAAGCATTTCTTTATAATAGTAGTTAAAGACCTTGATTCCTATACATAAATACAAATACGAAACAGGAAACAATAAATATTGATTAGTAAATAACTAAACTTCTTACGAGTGAATATGTTCAGATAAAGAATTGGTGGCTTATTGGTCAGTAGCACAAGACTTATTTTGCTTAAATTTAATAAATATCATTCTAAGCAACTATATATATTTAGTTAAAAACACTAAATAATGCTAAGTTCATATCAAATAATATTAAGATCTAGTAAATAATAACCTTGGCTTAAGTGTTTGTAGTAAATATTCATATTTTTAGCTATGATAATCTTAACCACCTTGTATTTACATACAAACTAATTGAAAATATGGATACTATTTACATAACTCATAAATCTAAACCTAATTCAATAAATTCATTATCGATAAAGAAGTACATTTCACAACAAATTAACAGTTGGCTAATGAATGCTGACTCTGAGCTTTAAATTTGGCTGGGCACGATTTCAATCTCTGGTATTTGCAGTCTCAAAAAATTGTTTACGAATAATTAAATAAAAGAATTACATATTTCCAAGATCACTGATGATGGATATTTATTAATATTCGAAACAGCTGATCATGATCATCCAAAAATTCAATTAATTAAAATAATAATATAAAATAAATTTTTGTTGTTGTAATTCATTACTTTTCGCAACCTCTCTCGCACTTATATTGTACACTTTTTTAGTGCTTGTTGTATTCACCGAAGTTAACGTGTATTTAGAAAATTAATTTATTATTCACTTATCGTCTTTTGTTCTAATCTATACAAATATTTGAAACTTTCTTTAAAAATACAGTCGAATCCTAATAATTCGAAATCGCAAAGGAACAGCATTTTTTACGAATTAGAGGGGTTTTTAAATGATCGAGATTTCGATTTAACGAGGTCAAAAAAGAAGCAAAATACGAATTAACGGAGCTTTTACATTTCAGTTGATTTTCACATATTTTATATACATATATAACTTTATTAGAACTAAATAATAGCGTATATTTAAACTATTTTTTTCATCAATGCTATTAGTCAGATTAATAACCATTTCCTTGCGGTAAAATAATTTAAAAATATTCATAACACCCTGGTCAAGGGGCTGTAACTTGAAAGTGATGTTTACTGGCAAAAAACAGTGGTTGAGATTAGGAGACCCATTATGCGCTGTACAATTGTCCATAAATATAACAGGATCTTTCGATTTTTAACTTTCATGCTATCATTCAGCATTTGAAGCCATTCGGTAAATAGATCCATTGGCAACCACGCCTTCTTATTGTATCGGTAAACCATTGAAAAGCTGCGGATGTTCTTCAAGCAACTTGAATTTTTTTGTTCTGTATTACGAATTATAAGAGGTTTAATGTTAATTGAATTTCAAATAAAATACGAATTAACGAGGGGACCAAAATGTATGGAAATTTTACGAATTACCGAAGGTTTTTCAAGGGACCAGCAGTTTGATTTGACTGTATATACACATTAAAAAACTAATTGATAAAATTTTATGAAATTCTTAACATAAATTACTAAAGTAGTTATTTCTTACATTACAAATGTTATACTGCATATGAATTGTTTCACTAACTTGAATTCAAATCGATTTATATATAATATTAATATTATTTTAATATTAAACTCTTTTACTCCACACACACAAGCAGTCAGTACTGAATTGCAGGAAAACAAAAAAATAAAGTTTTGCTAAAAAGTCTCATCAGGTTTAAAAATGTCAGTGGATGTTTTCCTATATAAAGATTTTCATAGTTAAAAGTTGTTTGCACTAAATCATTAAATTCCGATAGTAGTGTCCGTATGTTGGCTGGTTCATAAATGTGTGATAATTTTGTACACGTCATTCTATATCGTCGTTTTGACTTTAGTTTTCAATAAGTTTTGACATTGAAAAAGTATGTTCATACAAATATAACAATTATATACAGTTATTGAAAACATTTAAAATTTTGAACCCCTTTGTTTTTTTTTTTTCTTTACACTTCTGATGCTGTTATTGGTGCTTTATTTTTCATATTATATTCTATTCCATTTTAAGGCGCTTTAGCAGTTTCATTGCTTCATGTATGCGAGTACATTCGAGTTGAGTTGAGGGCTGGTGTTTAAAAGGGAAAACAACAATGCGAATGCAAGAACTGTCTACGAAAGAAAAAAATTAGTTTGGAACTGCAATGCTGTCTTGTCTACTATTAAATTTGTTTGTATATGATAAATTGATAAAGTAGATAGGAAGCTAGTAGATTTGTAAGTTAATTATTAATTTGCAACATAACTATTTGTGTTAATAATATTGTAAAAAGAATGTCATCATGATGGATGAACTTCATCAAATTGATAACGTTTTCACAATTCAATTAATTTTTAATAAATTGTATAGTCTTTAATAAAAGGACTCGATAAAAATGTCAATAGAAATGCAACTAACGTATATTTTATTATAAAATCACACATTCTAATTAATCAGATTTTCTTAGTATCCATCAAACTTTGGGTTTTTAGCTCACCTGCCATCCTTGTAGTAATAGGCTTCTATCCACTGCTCGTAACCACATAACTGCATCACCAGCTTCAAAATGACGTAATTTTTTGCATCGACAGTGGAGAAATATTCCTAAACATTTTAATAATTCGGAAGTTGATGCCTGGAAAAACAAATATTATTTTATTACAAATTACACATATATATATTTATACCAAATAATTTTTAAATTTATATACATACATATTTAAAGTTTATTACAATTCATGGATCATCTCACAGTCTGTACCGTGTTACTTAAGTCACCGTACATAGGGAAAAGAATCTTTTTTATCAGAACATAATATCAACGCCCATTCTTATTTCACTTCTGTGGCACCACCCTACCCCCTCCCTAATTGTATTTCTGTGTACGTCCATGGTACTATCAGTTTTTGTCTATTGTTTTAAGATTTGTTAGCTGGAGTAACGTAGACCCACCCAGTCGCTTCATCTATTGCAGAAGCAACTGGATGTACAATCCAGAATCACTTGTCTAGTCAGACAACTAAGTGCAATTCGCTTCTTTAAACAAGGACTATAACAATAATAACTAAACTTATTCATTCAACTGAAGGAACAGGCTTCAGCAACAACAGACAAATAAAATAAGGTTTCATTGATACTTGGATCTAAAAATGAATTGGAATTAATTTTTAGATAATAAGATTTTTAAAGTAAAACTTGTAAGGAACGGGTGTTCACGTGAGATTTACATCGATTACAAGTGATTTAATTTAAAACCATTTTTAAAGCTCATGTAAACGGGGGGCAACTGTCTACTGAGACTACAAATTTTCTACTAATAACAAATTTTATCAGGTCAAGTTTATAAAAGTTGAGATGAAAAGGGATGAATTTTAATTAGGAACAGAAAGATGTTATTATGCATGAAAACAAATAGCAGTGCGAGTTTTTCGTGCGAACCAGCCAGCTTGAAATACACTATAAACGGGATAATAAATTAAAAAAAAACAAACCCTAAAAAACCGGAGTTCAATTTCACTGTTTAAATATATATTTCGTAGAAAAAGACTATTACAGAATATTGTGATTTATTTATTTTACTTTATTTTATTATAGAATTTATGAAATTTTTTTTTTGTAATTTAAACATTAAAAATTACTTAAATTATTTATGTATACAGAAGGTATGCAATGCAGAAGACAAAAAGTGATAGCTTTCTGGATATATGTTATATATATTATAGATTACACCCCGCATTATGAGAGAGAAACAAAATAATTCATCTGAAAGGAAGTGATCAAAAAAAAAAACTACTTAAATATTTTATATAAAATATTCTAAAGTGAATGGGAACAGAATACCCATAAAATTGGGTATTAAAAATCAGGTGAGGTATATATTATAGATTACACTCTGCATAATGAGAAAGAAACAAAATAATTCATCTGGAAGGAAGTGACCAAGAAAAAAAAGTGAATGGGGACGGGATACCCATAAAAATGGGTATTAAAAATCAGGTCACCTCATACTGAAGTGAAGGGTATACTACACCGATGTCTGTAACTACCAATAGATGGTATTACTATAAATATCAATATTTAAAAAATACTGTTAACTTCATTTAATATATGTATATATATTTCATATTTAATGTATGTTAACTGAAAAGCTGAAGTTATTTGACATTGGAAAATAATAAATGTATATCAATTTTGTTATAACTTACTTGGATGACAGTTTTTCGAGGAATTTGATTGCTATTTTTAACTTGAATTTTATTTGCATGAACTTGTGACGGCAGCGAAAGTGTTAATGGTTGTTTTTGTATTAATTTGTTATGGTTGCTTATTGAATTCGTATTGTTAGCTCTGACAATGTCAAGAGATGTTGGTGTCTTTAGAGCTTTAGCGGTTGGAAAATAGGTATTGCGAGTCTGTTGACTATTGTCTGTATTTATATTTGGATGTTGATGCTCCTCAAAATGATTACAATGAATTTGAACATTCTTGTTCTTATCAGAGGTTGTTGAATATGTGGACTCCAAAAACTGTGCCTTGAAGCAAGCTGCAGGTAAATTAGCACATTTATTTTTGTTTTCTATTTTCTTTTTACCATGGGATGATGCTAGTTTCTTCCATGATAGAGCATTTATAAATAATGAATGCTTTTTAAAATTTTTTTCTATAGTGCTCTTTTCAGATAAAATAATTGAATTTTCATTATGTGAATCTAAGTCATTATTAATAGTATCCTTGCTAACATTATTCAGATTGTTATAATTATTTGTATTTATGCTGTTGTTTATGCTACCAGAAACGTGCTGTTGATTCAAACCATTTTTTGATAGTTGATGACAGAGTATCTTCTTATTTTCACGATTTCTGGCATTGTTTAATTGTTCATAAGAGAAATTGTTTAAATGAGATTCAATGGAGTTTGATCCTTCACTAAAGTTTTCATTCCTCATGACGGATTCTTGATTGTGTTGAACATTGTGTTGAGCTGAATACACAGGATGTCGATCCCTCGGATTAAAACTTAAAACCGTTCCCATATTTAATATCTTAAAATAGAAACAAATAAATAAAATTTTCAAAATCATGATTGTAATATACGGCACAACATACACAAATATTAATTTTTAAATATTTTATATACATGGTAATTGAATTTTATTTGATTTGATCGATAGTAGTCCCGGTGTGAAATAATATATTATTACTATTTCAATTATATCCGCATTTAATTAATTAATCAGTTTATATACTCTCTAGGCATATATTGCTTAATCTGCTTATATGTATAGTGCGTTTTAAGGATACAGTTGGTCAATGTTAATTGTTTATAATAACCATTCTTATTTTTGATTTGCATTTTTTTTAACTCTGGTAATAAATACTATCAAGCTTCCAGAGTTCGAAGTACTATTTTGCATAGAAAAGGTTTGATTTATGGAGACTTGGAGTTGAAGATTTTTTTTGTATTTGTATACATTTATATTTGTATTTGCACTCTATTTAGCTTGATTTATAGAAAATTCGATTTTTAGGACTTCAAATTATGGAAGTTTGACTGCATTATTACATGAACTATTAACTAAATACTCGAAAAAATATTATTGTATTATACACACTAATATATAATATTATATTATGTATATACCATAAATCTACAATACCTTAATTAACTTGATAAATGTACAGAAATAGGATGGGTCCTATTTCCACACCTATATATTATTATATTTACGTTTCATACTTACTACACTTTAATAAGCTATAATTGTGTAATTAAAATTAAGTTCTATTAAGTTAACTACCGAATCTAGTTATTTGTCAAGATTTCGTAACTCAGTGAAGAATATGCATTTGTGTGCATACTCGTCTGTTTGTTTGTACATATTTCGATATTTCGATTAACTAGTTATGGACTAGTCAATTTTAACTTTGCACAGGTTTTGTTAGTTCAGGATAAAACTAATCGACTACATATCTTCAATTCAAAACAATTCTAGATATGTGTTTCGGATTTAATAACTAGTGTAAATTTAAATACACATTTATTTATTAAATAATAAGTAATTAATTTGTAATATAACTATTTGTAATAAAAGATAAATATAAAATTAACTTTTTTCTTGAAAATTGATTGTATTTAGACTTTTCTTGACTAATAATTTGTTTTTATTATTTAAAAATATTTTAAAATAATTTTTTTAAAATGCTTTTAATAATTTTAAATTAGATTGATTTTATAAATATATAAACAATTAAATCGACTATGTAAATAAGAGAATTTAATAAAAATAATGAATAATTTTATTTTTTTAAATTAAAATAATTATATAATAATAATTTATAATAATAATTTATAATAATAATTTTGTTATATAATTTTATTTTTTTAAATTAAAATAAAATTATTAAAATGAAACAAATAAATATATAGCTTGAGTAAATGAAAAATTTAAATAGTATAAGTAACAAATACAACTACAATAACATAAATAAAAGTTATTAATATTATAGAAAATAAAAAACTATATTATAGTATAAACATATTAAGATTAATGTCATAATAAATCATGTGTTAATTGTTTTTGCTTGACACTTAGGAAACAAAAATAAAATTAAACATTAAAATAAAATTATTATAAAACAAATTAATATATAAATGTATAAAAATTATTGACACCTGAAAATAAATTATGTGTAAAAAAATCCAACAATAATAATATTTTTATGTAATATTATATATTATGTATTATGAAATATATTATCTGTAAAACTAAAATTAAAAAAAATTGAAGAAGCTGTGTAATTTGATATGTAATAAGCCTGGAAATATTAATTTTAAATTCTCAGGGGAGCTAACTGTTAAATGCAGATCAATTAAGATAAAAACATAATTAAAAGTTTGAATTAATATTATTCATTTATTACTAACTCACTCACTTACTATATAAACTCACTTACTATATATAAATAGTGATTCTCAATGAAAACCAACTCATAAGAATGTGGGTTTGCACTAATGCTTCCTGCTGACATGAGATCTACGATCTCTTAAAACTTGCCTTGATATGAATAGGCAAGGTATAGCCAAGGGTCAAAATAAATGTAGTGGCAAGGACAGAACATTTCAAATAGACCTCGCAGTAAGAAATGTTTTTCAGTAATTAACACTGTTGCAATGAAGTATTGGATTTAATAAGAGTACAGAATTTTAATACAGCTATCCACAATTGGATGATTATCAAAATTGAAGAGTTAATTAAAGAGAGAGAGCTTGCTCTCGATAAAACAGATTAGTTATTATTATTTTTTCTTATATACAAACACGATATTCGCACACCGTTTACAATGAATAATGATTACAATTAATTAATTAAAACCAATTCGGTTTACTGTTTTTTTAAAAGAATTGATTTGGTCCCAGAAATGACGGAAAATTTACATCTATATGGTGTGGATGACTATGCCACATTATCTGCTGGGGATGATGATGCTGAATTGTCGATCATCGAATTCACATCTTGTGGTTTAGATAATTGCTTTTTGCTGTCAGATATATAAAGAGAATTTATGATAAAAACATTGTTAATAAGAACGATAAGTAGAATATTAAAAAAATAATAATATTAATAAAAATCAGACAGTTTGGCTTTATCGCATTTTGTTTTGTTTGTTGTGTGAGAGAGTGCATCACTTTAGGTGTATTAAAGCAAGGAATAATTTGGCCACCAATTCACTAAATAAAAAGAATCTATAATATATCAACAAAATGTGCTTTCTTTATTGAGATTTAACACTTTTTATATATCTTTAACTTTATTGGAATTTATTTTTGTGGAAAGTTGAGTGAGATTGGAATCATATTAACCAACATATGATTGACTTTTAGTAAAACCAACTAATAACTCTTTAAACTCTAATATGAATGATCATATCAGAACTGTACGAAAAGTAATACATAGTGTATCGTCAATATTCCTGTAAACACGGACCGAATAGAATAATAAGAATATTCATAGCTATATCCTTAAACTAATGTTTCCTGTTGAAGTAATTATATATATATGAATATATCGAGTACAACAAAGCCTATTGTACATTTTTGTATGAAATCTTTATAAAAAATTTCTCTATATTGCTTTACATTTGTCAGTCACGACAGTGAGAATGTATTGTAATTTTAATACAATATAATACAGAAATCACAAGAAATGCCTATATATTGCATTATCAGAGGAATAGATATAACTTTTTGAGTTTTCTAAAATATTACAAAACATTTGATATATTTTTATATTGTATCGTTTTACAAAACAATCTGATGTATACACTTTTTGACCTATTTAGCATATGAGATATGTACACATTGTTAACTGGAAGCTTGGTGATAATAATAATAAGTAATAATAAAAAATAAATGTAGGTATTAAAAAAATGAATTTATCTCATAAATACTTATAAATAAAAGTTTAGTAAAAAAACATATTAAAGAAAATTTTCAAGCAAAAATATTATGAGAAAAAGTTTAATAATATGCAATATAAAATCAACTATAACAGTAATGATAGGTTAAAAAAATTACTATAAGAACTACAATTTAATAATATATTAATGTAAGTTGTTTTAGAATATATTAGAAACCCAAAAGCTATAAACAATTATGTTGAAGCCTTTTAATAAACTATGAAAAAAAGTTATATTTATACACACATATATATATATATATAAATCACTGTAAATTTTTATTTTAGTAACAATTACTGTCATAACTATATAGGTTTTATCTGATAATGTTAGTAAAAATTTGAAAATGATTGTATTTATATTGCTCATATATATTATATTATTTATATTATATAATATTTATTATTATGAGTCAAAAACAAGAATTTATTATCATAACTATATAGGTTTTGTCTGATAATGTTAGTTAAAATAGTGAAAATTATTGTATATTTATATTGCTTATTATTTGTATATATAAATTGTAGTTCCACATATCCACATATATTATATATTTTTTTATGTTATATAATATTTATTATTGTAAGTCAAAAACTAGTATTTAAATATATTTATAAATCAAACCATAAATAAGTGGTGGAGAAAAAAATATATGTAAGCCAATGTCAGCACTGCACATTATTGCACTAAAACTGGGCAAAGAACGATAAAATGGCTATATACAGAAAACTGTAAAATTTATATTTTACATTTATATCAACGTCTGTACAATTTGCTTTCGTATAAATATAGATTGTGTATTTGAATTGGGGTTTGTGATCCATTTTCTTTTTTAATTTCCTGGTAATGGAATCTTTCAGAATGTATCCAATGTTTTCGTTAATATTTTTTCTTTTCAGCAAGCAAAACACAATGTCCTTAACTTTCCCGGAAATCTGGGACATCAATTATTTTGTTAAAATCCTCATAAAACTACAGCTTTTCACAAAATATATACTTTCTTAAGTCTTTTATATATTTCTTTTATTTTTACAACACAAATTAGCAAAAAGTAAGTTAAAATAATAAATATTTTCAAATTACGTCAACAAAACTTGCACTCCTTGACATTCTTTTAGATATCACTGCTTACCTGATTTGATTACGAACTAGGTTTTTTTATGTATTTAAATTATTGAACATATCGATTTAATTATAAACTTGTGCAAGGAAGGAAGACAATAAAAATAGAAATCACTGTTAGCTGGACTTGTAGTTTGGGTCTCGTAAAGAATATTATAGTTTATTAATTTCGTAAATTCAATTAGTTATTTTATTATATTATACAACGAAATCTAGTTAATTTATTACTTTAAAATATCATAATATTTTTATTTAAGTCAAAACACTTTTGAATTTTGTATGTTTTAGTAAATTTTCTCATGAAACGTATAAATTTAGCAGTATAATAGTTGTAAAACACAATTCGAAATCAATAAAATCATATTTTACAATGATTTCAATTAATTTTAATTTTAAAATAGATTTTTATTTAATTTATGTATGGTAAGTATCAAAAACTCCCGCAGACTAGTAGTATACAGTTTTTATAGCACTCAAAATAAGTTTTATGGATTGCTTTTCAATTTCTATATTTTTTTATTATATTCGATATATTAACACTTACGTTAACGTTAATTGTTTACAAATTATTTCAACAAAATTAATTTAAATATTTTACAAATTTGCTTTTCAATGATTTGTTTACAATTATCCACCTTTATACCCTTGGAATGTGAATCTGCACAATATAGAAACTGCAATTAATTGATTCCGCTACAGCGCAGGAGCACAATCGAAAGGGTGGTTTTGACTTTATATATCCATTTTGCAGATATGCCTAAATGGAGCATGCCCAGTGCTGTCAAAAAATTTTTCAGCCATTGATTTTTTGTAAATAATCGGTATAACTGTAATTTTTCAGAGACAATACTTGTTTGTAATCGATATTTAATCGATGTTAACTGCATTTAATTTAGTAAACATAACAAAATCATGTTTAGTTATATAAAAAAACTCTTTTTTATTATATATTTGTTTAAATTCCATATAGAAATTTATTATTCATATATAAGTATTACATTTAGTAAATGTAATTAAATAGTAAATAGACAATACTTGTGTGTAATCGATATTTAATCGATGTTAACTGCATTAAATATAATAAACATATCAAAATCATGTTTAGTTATATAA